>NC_142934.1:84036879-84069379 GCF_046866305.1 Octopus bimaculoides | reverse complement strand
TGCGTAACTGGTACTTATTTCATCGACCCCGAAAGGATGAAAGGCAAAGTCTACCTCGGCGGAATTTGAACCCAGTGTACTAACGATTCTGCCAGCTCGCCACCTTTGGTACTTATATTATCGACCTCGAAAGGATGAAAGGCAAATCGATGCCGATGGAATTTGAACTCAGAACGTAAAGACGGATAAAATACCGCTAAGCATTTTGTCCGGTGTGCTAACGATTCTACCAGCTCACCGCCCTAAACAATTATTTCATAGATTTCAAATGTTGACACCAGACCAGCGATTTGAAGTGTTGGGGGAGTCAATTACATCGATCCTAGTGGTTAACTGGTACTTAATTTATTGACCCTTAAAAGGAGAAATACAAAGTCAACGTCAGCGGAATTTGACCTCAGAACATAAAGACAGACGAAATGCCGTAAAGCGTTTCGCCTGGCGTCCTAACGTTTCTGCCAGCTCGCCGCTTTAAACTATTATTGCCTCTTATTCATGAACCGGAAGTAGGTTGTTAAAAGTTAATTTAACATTGGTGCGTTTCGCAATAAAAATGAGGAAGGAATAAACATGATAACATACAAAATATATTTTTGTTGCAGTTACTATCTTATATACAAATGATACTAATGAAATCGAAATTATATTTCAAGCCTGAAAGTTTGGAGAAACAGTACAATATCATAGTAAATGCCTTATACTATATCATAGTATAAGGCGGAGAGCTGGCAGAATCGTTAGCACGCCGGGCGAAATGCTTAGCGGTATTTCGTCTGCCGTTACGTTCTGAGTTCAAATTCTGCCGAAATAAGTATATTATTACTGATAAATTAAGTAGCAGTTGCGTACTGGTTCGATCTAATCGCCGGCCCAATATTTCGGGCCTTGTGCCTAGAATAGAAAAGAATATATCATAGTATAAAATGGTGAGCTGGCAGAATCGTTAACACTTCAGACGAGAAAGGCTTAGCAACATTTCGTTCGTTTTTACGTTCTGAGTTCAAATTCCGCTGAGGTCAACTTTATCCTTCATCCCTTTCGGGGTCGATGAAATAAGTATCAGCCGGGAACTTGTGTCGATGTAATCGAGTATCGTCCTCCCACAAAATTTCAAACATTTGTGCCTATAGAAGAAAGGAATACAATAATTCCTCACCATATCGCAGTTCACCTATCACGGTTCACCTATCGCGGTTTATTATTTAAGCTTACGTCGATTCTTCCGTGTTGTTGGTTTGCATTTATAATAAAATAAATATATACAAATTATAAAAATAATTTTAAAAATATATACTGTTTCTACTTCGCGGATTTTCACCTATCGCAGGGAGTTTACTGTGTATCGTAGTATAAGGCGGTGAGCTGGCTGAATTGTTAGCACATCGTCTTAGCCTTCCAGCCCTTCATGTTCAATAAAATAAAGTACCATTCGGGTTCTAGGGTCGATGTAATCGACTTCACCTTGGAAGTACCACATTAACGACAAAGATTTCTAATTTGACATATTGTTTCTGCCATCGTCTCTCTTCATCTTTTACTTGTTTCAGTCATTAGAATGCGGCCATGCTGGGGCACTGCCTTGAAAAAATGTTAGCTGAACTAATCAACCCCAGTACTTTTTTTAAGGCAGATATTTATCCTATCGATTTCTTTGGCCGAACCGCTAAGTTACGGGTGCGTTAACACACCAACACCGGTTGTCATACAGTGATGGGGGACAAACACAGGCACAAACACGCACACATATATACACGTCGGGCTTCTTCCGGTTTCCGTCTACCAAATCCACTCACAAGGCTACAGTAGAAGACGCTTGCTCAAGGTGTCATGTAGCGGGGCTGAACACAGAACCATGTGGCTGGGAAACAAACTTCTTACCACACAGCCACACCAGCGCCTAAATAATTTTTAAATAGGCAATTTTTTCCAGTTACAACTGATATATATATTTATAATTTTAGCTTGAAGATTAGGTATAAACTCTGAATATATTCATTGCCTCAACATCAGCGAACACTTAATCTAATAGAATGCATTCAAGAGTTTAATCTACGAGAAACATTCCTGTTTTAGTTATAAAACGTAATTTGAGAAGAGAGGATTTCTGCTCAACAGGTTACTCGGCAATGGAAAATAAGAGCAAAAACTAATTTATTTTTCATTAATTACACCAACGAGAATTTTTATTTAGTTATTTATTCATTAAGTTGTTTTTCAGATACTATTCTTTAGCTTGGACCCTGATATTTCAATATTTGCCTGTGTTGTGCTATTATTTCTTAAATTTTATTCCGTCACCCACTTTACTGCTAGCTTTTCATGCAGCAGACGTGCCTGTGTTTGTACCTCTCGAAAAAGAAACACACACACAGACATACATACACACGCACCGTCGTGTTGTGTCTTTTTACGCATCTTAATCATTCGATGATATAACTTAACCATTCAAAAAAATAGACAATAATAGTGATTTCAAATTTTGGCACATGGCCAGAAATTTCATCGGAAGTGGGTATAACTCGAGTACATCGGCCCTAGTATTCAACTGGTACTTAATTTATCGACCTCGAAAGGATGAAAGACAAAGTCGACCTCGGCGGAATTTGAACTCAGAATATAAAGATGGACGAAACACCGCTAAGCATTTTGCTCGGCATGCTAACGATTCTGCCAGCTCACCACCTTAATCTAGATAATACCAATAGAATAAACTACCCGATGAAACAAACTCTTTGTAAGATTTGCTTCAGCATAGCAGCATACCTATGACTGAAGCTATTAAAAAGGATAGTATAACTGGACTACACATTCCAGTCTGCCATTTTTTATATGTAAGACGGACGGGTAAGGTTGAAAAAACATTCCACTGCTATTTCTTATAGATTGAGCGACCGCTATAGGCCAGGCTATGGTTCATCTTATTTAGCGTTAAATTTAGGAGATAATTCACAACATCATGCATCACCGTGTGTCAATAAGTATAAACCAGATAGCTTAGCTGACATAGCTAGCTTTCCTCTTATTGTTTTTTTTTTACTTCGATTAAATCTTATTTCCCATGTAATCCTATTTCTCGATTCATCCCTAACATAAACAATTTTCCAATTCCAAACTGCTTTCTTCTCTTTTTCTTTTCCCTTGTTCATCACGTGTACTCTTCGTAATGTTTATTATTTTATTTCGTTTATATTTCTTTCAAGTCTTAGTGTAAATACATGATAAATCTATTTTAGAATCTCTCTTTGTTAACTGAAGTATGATGACGTCTTGTCATGCAATTAATTCGGTTGCTTGTGTTATTTTGTCTTCAGCGATTGTTTATATGATTAAGCCATGTTAGAATAACTGACTACAATGACGAGTAAATTAAGAATTGCAATGTTGTCTCACTTGTTTAAAACAAAGGATACACCATAAAATAAGTCGAAAAGAAAATAAAAAAAAACTTGCAAAACTTACTTTTTTAAATAGTTTTTACAGTCAGTTCGTTATCATACTGATGTCTTTATAACTGAACAATGTGTATACGATAGTTGACATACATATGCATGCATACACACACACACACACACACACACACACACACACAAACACACACATATATATACATATATACATATGTGTGTATATATATGTGTGTAAATGTGTGTGTGTATATATTCATATATATATATATGTGTATGTGTGTGTATGTCTATGTATACATTATATATATATATGTATATATAGACATTATATATATATATTTATATATTATATATATATATATATATATATGTATATACGTATACATTATAATGTATAGACATATACATTATACATATATATACATATATATATATATATATATATATATATATATATATATATATATATATATATATATATATATATATATATATATATATATATATATATATATTCTATTGGAACGGAGCTAACGAGTACATTTAGTACAATGCAACTAAAAAGAATTATAACATCTCTGATTTCATTAGCGAACTGGAAACCGATTACTCATGGAGAAAGCTATCTATCTACTCTTTGATCAAGCGTTCCATTATGTCAGCCGACAAAGGAGACTCTACGTGGTTGTCAGACCTATGCGAAATGACAACCAAATTTCCCTCTGAAAACACATTACTGTCTTAGAGAAAAAATACGACATTGCTTAATGTTGTCCTAGAAACACACTGTGTAAAAGAAAGGTAGGCTGGAATGTCTTTGATTATTGGTCTAATTAAACAGAGCTAATTTTGGTCTAAACAAGAAACGACAGCTACAATATTCTACTATAAACAGCAAGACTGCGCATTTGCTTTCTTTTAACAAGTAAACTTGATTATTATTTAGGGATAGAGATGTCTTTCACAGCCCTGATTTCTTATAACATCTGAGTGCTCACACTGCCTGGTGTTGCCGGGTTCTATGTGTATATGCAAGAAAAGGGTGACAAAGTGACATCATTTTTCGTTTGCTGTTGCTGTATACAACTTTCGTTCTTTCGAAATCAACTGGATGCTTACAGAAAAATCAAGCGTCTCAAAAATAATAGGGGCGAAAAATAATAGCATCCAATATGTTAAATGTGTTTATTAGTAATTATGATTTTATATTTCAGCTTTCATATAAAGTGATCCTACAATGAGTTGGTAACCACGATTGGATATGAGCCTCCAAATAGTTAAGAATTGCGGTAGTCTAACAGGCAAAGCCATAAAATTATAGGAAACAGAATATTCGTAAACATAAGTTAAAATGACACATGGTAGAATAAGAGAACGCAAGAGATCAGTGGATTAACGTGTCAAACAACTAAAGACAGTAGTCGTCTAGCGATAGTCACTGCACTGTGCTCTTAGCTAATCAGGTCAAGTATGGGCGCATGAGTCGCTGCAGTCACGCTTTGTCGGTTCCTGCTCAGGTCGTCTCTGATAACCCTTCGAGCATTGTCGGTTATAGTTTTCCTTTTGGTACACATTTCCGTACTGCTGTCGAAATCAATAGTGTGTATATGTGTGTGTGCGCGCGCGCGTACAGTGAGCTTCTTTCAGTTTCCGTCTACCAAATCCACCCACAAGGCTTTGCTCGGCCCGAGGCTATAGTAGATGGCATTTGCCTAAGGTGTCACGCAGTGGGACTGAAGCCGGAATCATGTGGTTGGAAATCAAAATTTTTACCACATAGCCACGTCTGAAGAAAGAATATGATAACAATGTAGAAAACATTCCTTTCTGAAAGAGACTGCCGGCAAAACTGAAATAAAATAGTCGCAGCTGAGGGATATACAAGTATTTCATAAATTATTGTTCTCAAAACCACTGACTTAACGCTTTAACTAGTTTCAGCACGATAGCTGCGACCATGCTGGGGCACTGCCGTTAGCTTTACTACACTTTCACTACTTGAACTCTCATCTGATATGTGACATTTTGTGAATGAGGGGAATTTGATGTTGCTGCCCTTATCTGTGTTTCCCGCCGCGAGGTAGGTTCAGCCAGATCACTTGAAAGGAGATGCAGTTCTCTTTTGAAGACATCTGCATCTACCCCAAGTAGGTCTCTCAGGCATTTTGGGAGAATATTGAAGAGCTGTGTGCTCTTGATACCCAAGCTATTGCAGTATCTGGCCCTGTATCCTGATGGCAATTTCGGGATCTTTGGTACTATGCAGTGACGCCCCGCCCCGTTCTACTGTTTGTGTAATTTTCAATGCCAAAGTTTAGTACAAGTTCTTCCAGGATTTTCCAGATGTATATTACAGCATATCTTTCCCCCATTTCATTTCGTTCTAGTGAGTAGAGTCTTAACTTCTTCAGCCTTCCCCAGTCGCTGATATGTCGCATTGAGATGATCTTCTTTGTGTAGCTTCGCTGGATTGCTTCGAGTTCCGCAGTCAATAACTTAAATATTTATTATTAGGTATCCAAATATTCGTCACACCAACTGCGACCTGGTCACTGACGCGATTCAACTGCATCTCAAACATATTTCAAAGGGTTTGCCATTCAACAACAGCTAAGGAGGAACATGTAAAATCTTGTAAGGCTTATGAATATTGTTGTCCTTTATTATTAATCCTGTGAAATCCCGCCTTTTTTCTCAATGTGGAAGGGAGAAAAGCAAGACCACATTATTCAATGTCTTTTTCCGCGGCCATACTGGGACACCGCCTTAAAAGGTTTAGTTTGACAAATCAACCGCAGTACTTTCTTTAAAGCTTGGTACTTATTCTATAGGTTTCTTTTGCCGGACCGCTGAGTTAAGAGGACGAAAACAAAACAGCACCGGCTGTCAAGCGGTGAGTGGTGTACAAATTCAAGCATAAAGACACACATTCAGTTACAAGAATTGAATGGCCCAGAGTTATAGCAGAAAACACATGTTCAAGATGCTATGCATGGGACTGAACTAGAAACCACATGGCTGCGAAGTTAGCTTCTTTACCAAACAACCACTCCTGCAGAAACTTTAGGTACTATTTCTAGCAAGTCAAATGACAACGTACAGACACCCGGATGTGGCTGTAAGTCTATCTCTTCTCAAAACATAATAAACTTCGACTTCGTTTAAAGTTTATAACAGACAAAATAATAATGATAATAGTAATAAATATAAAAAAATAAAACATAAATAAAAATTTAGAAATATAACATAAATAAAGATAAAGAAAATAAATAATAAATAATCTCTATTACATAAAATGATCACAGCTAACTGACAACTCCTTACTCAGAGACAACATTCCGTAACGCCCTCTGGCAGTCATACCTGCATACATATGTGTTTGATGGAGGTCTGAATCTTTACTTGTTTAAAGCTAAGATATTTCGTTTTAGCTTTCCCTTTCATGTCTACAATACATTTACTTTGCTGTCTGTCATTCTTAGCCTATTTAATCATGCACCGTTTCCATCGTGCTTCTTTTTCACTATATATTTCACTTCTATCTTTTGCTTTCTTTAACTTTACTGTCTTTGCTCTTGTCGTCTCTCGTTTCTCTCATTTCTAACTCATTTTTAGCTCCTAATTCTGAAAATAGCTTGCTTCCAATTACTACTGAAAGTTAAAATATATATATATATATATATATATATATATATATATATATATATATATATATATATTAAAAGAAGGGAAAAGAAAAGGAAAATCCTATTATAGGAATTTGTGGTGAAGAAAGAGCGACTGTTTTCTTTCTATTTATCTCATGTGCCGCTCCACCTTACATGTGTTTAGCTGCGACACTGACTGATGGTGATAACTTGCCGACATCTCCATATGGCGTTCTACAAATAAGGTATTTTGCTATCTACTAGATTTTGCAATACATTCTAACACACAAACACACACACACACACACACACAAACTTCTTCTGCTAGTTAATAATCCCATTCCTTCTCTTATCGTCCCTAAGCCATCTGTGTAATATTTTCTAATGCTAAGTTACTTTGGGTACCAAATGTTATAGTTATTTAAAAAAATACGTTTATAGCTTTACTTCAGAAAGTGTTAGAGGATTTGTTGGAACCAGGGCTCATTCGATGCTCGGGAGCTTTGGGCCAGCTAAGAAGGAGAGAATTGATGTTGCCCGAAAAATTGTCAGACGCTGTTGAGAATGTCAACCATTACACTTGGCTCGTGAAACAAGGCGAGTGGCGTGACAAGAACTAGCAATGAAAATGATAGAAACATCTGGCCCCAGCATTGCAGCATCTGACTCAACAAGCTCGTGGTGATGTACGGGAATTTCTGTCTCTTATATCGGTGGGTGGCCCCGAATAGCTCTAAAGTTGCAGTGGATGGGGACCGACACACTTACAGAGCTACTTCACAGCTTGAAGATACATCGACTCCTGCATTCGAAGACTGACTCCAGCAGTATCTTAAACGTACAAGTGTTTATTCTAAATATATACACACTAAAATGCGTCTTCTATAAATATCTGGTTCGAAAAAGATAATTTTGCTTCCTGTTATTGGTTTTTAAACGAAAACTGAATGGACTGTAAGAGGTCAATTAAAGGATGAAACTTAGAATCTTCAAGAACTGTGAAGGTATTGGAAAGGCTTGAATCGCCAGTCTTTATTTAAATCTTTTGCCTTTTATTTTTTACTTGCTTGTCATTTTTCTGCGGCCATGCTGGGGGTACCGCTTTGAAGAAATGTTTGATCTAGTTTTTATTTTTCATTTGCAAAATATGCATTTTTTAAAAGGAAGTAAAAAATCTGAAAAATCGGCTATGATAATGTGGTCTTCCAGTCTTATTGCTATGAATGTATGATGTTACTGAGAAAAAAATTTGGAGGAAAATGTTACGGCGGTTTAAAAATCGGAAAAACTCTATTTTTAGCCAATAGCGAGATAAAAATTTTCTGCCTTTAGCGGAGCGGTGTCAACTTTAAGGTTGTACCCTGTGAAATTTATAGTTTAGCGTTTGTGACATGACTTGTTTATTACAGGTTTCTAAATAAACAGAAATACCGAATAAAATCAACACGTATCATCTTACTGTTTCTCTTGACTCTTCATAGATTGTATGTTTTATTATTTTTAAAAATTTGTTATATTAATATATTTGTCTGCATGTGTTTACTTTATGCGTATTTCAGTATTATGTATACCTATCATGTATTTGTGTACATCATTAATATATAAGTGCATGTGGATGTATGTATTCATATATAAGTTTATATATACATTTAGGCATTAATGTATGTGTGAAGGGGGCATTTGTCTCAAAAACTCAAAGTTGAGTAACGTTTTCATGCTTGGATTTGTAAACTACGATAAGAATAACACTGGTCAACAAAGAATTTATCCCAAGGAAAAGAACACCTGTATCTTATGATGTTTTTGCACGCGGAATTAAAAAATAATGCCAAGTTACCTGTATCACCCACAGTTTCTCTGTTTCACGATATCCCTCTCTGTTCCTGTTACGTGGGTTAAATTTCAGTTAAGCTGTTGAAATGTGAAGCTAACGGTTTAAGAAATACTCCTAATTAAAATTTTTATGAATAAAATTAACCTAGGGAAAACATAAATCCAGCTATCTGAATCAATGAGTCCCTGAATATATATGAAAAATATATGAAATGAACTTATATGTAAAAATACTAACGCAGAAAAAACACAGAAAAATATGTAATATACTAACATACAGAAAAATTAAAACAAAACACGCGGGTGAAAAAAATCTCGTGGTGTGAAGAATCAAGCGTGAAAAAATCAACATAGAACAAGTGAACCATAACACAGCATGCAGTTGTCATAGTAACAAGCTGCTAATGCCACGCTGTCTGTTGATTGGCTAAAATTACCCAAATTTCCCAACTTTGATTCCAAATAACATCAGATTCTTTAATTTACGAGATAAAGTAATTGGTTGATCGTAATCAAAATTCAGAGTTGCAACGATGCACCAAAATTGAAAGCAATCTGAGTAAAATTAAAGGAGGCTCATTTTGTGAATGAAAAGGACTAAATCCGAAGTTTTAGTCCAATGAATCGACCCCTTAAAGCCTGGTACTTATTCTATCGGTGTCTTTTGTCGAACAGTGAGGTTACAGGGACGTAAACACTCTAACACCGATTGTGAAACGGTGGTGGGAAACAGAGACACAAAGACTCCCTCTCTTTCTCTCTCTCTCTCTCTCTCTCTCTCTCTCTCTCACACACACACACACACACACACACATACACACACTACACAAACGCACACACACATGTGTATGTATATATATATATGTATATATATGTATATATTTGACAAGTTTTTTTCTGTTTCTGTCTACCAAATACATTCACAAGGCTTTGGTCGGAAGGGGGCTATCGTAGAGAACTCTTGCTCAAGGTGCCACACAGCATGTCTGAACCCTGAACCTTGTGGCTGAGATGCAAGCTTCTTACCACACAACCACGCCTGAATAAGACATTATAGAAAACAGTAAATCCCTCACACGAAGACAGTGTGTAACACAACCAGTAAAAGCGATTCGCCCCGGGTCGTGTTTTCGTGAAAATAATGCTTTTGAGTCTGCTGTATAAGTCTGTGTAGGCTGTATTGAAATAAAGGTGTTTTTAATGTCGGGACACTACTCACAGTTTTCGATTTAAAATTAGTTTAACTAAACATATGCCAGAAACGTGCTGTGAATAAATGCGCAGGGTAGGCAGTAAGTCAACCTGTTTAAAACAGGGTAGAAGCGCTAAGCAGTGATGCGGGTAAATACAAACATCTTGCTAGTTCAAATACACTTGAAGCATATTTGGATACGTATAAAAGCTTTCTTAATGATTCGAATATGCCAGAAGCATATTTGAACTGGTAGCAAGTTTGTATATAACCTTGCTTTGTATACAATAGTGTTGCGTCAAAACTATTGAAAAGGTTGCAAGACGCAACGAAAATTTTAGAAAAATAAGAAAGAAATAAGTGGAAATTTTACCGGTGAATGTGTTAAATTATAAGGCACTAAAAGAGAATGACTCTCCCCAGACACAACAGAATATGCTTCAACACACGAACTTACATCTTGCAAACCAAATCCAAAATCGAAACCTTGCCAGAATCGTTATTAAAACCCCTCTACAGTGTACCGTATAAGATGGAGATTATCCTGGATGGATCTACCGGGAACGGTACATGTCTGTGCCTTCCCGATCAAGCCATCCGCGACACGCACCAATCTTTTCGATAACATTTTGGCCAAAATCTTCAACTCTGTGTTTAGCAGAGTGATGGGCCGAATATGATCAATGCAATCCCCCTTGTTCGGGTCCTTTCTGACAAGCGTCACCACTCCCCGGCACACAGATCTGAGAATGAACCCAGTCTGCTGCCAGTTCGTGTAGACATTCACAAACAGGTGCCCGAACTAGTCTGGCATGTTTTATACAGTTCATAGGGTAGACCATCCCCGCAGTCCGCCATAGCCTCAATTACCTCCTCAGGTGTGATCGGCCCTTCACAACGCTCCGCGTCCTGTCCTGATAGGCGCGGCAGCCCGGCGAGGAAGTCCGTTAGGTCCCTCCTACTGTCCGGTCCGCTCCACTCCCCGAAAATCTGGGTGAAGTTCTCTTGAAAGACCTCACACATCTCCTCGGGCTCGTTTATCAACTTACTTCGTTGGTTCGTTAAAGATCGAATTCTGCCATCATTGTCACGTTGGCCTTCCACCACTCGGGCCCATCCCGCGGCCTTGATTCCTTCACAACCCAATGCACGAATCCTAGCTCTGAGAATGCAACCTATATGTTGGGCTTCGAGGTGCTGGTTTAACGCCAGTCTCTTGGGTCGTCACCTGAGATGCAGAGCCAGATTCCATTGCTTCCTTAAAGTCCTTAACAAATACTAATCCATTCCTAGTCTCTCTAGCCACTAAACCTGAACCAGAAGGTAGGCTGGTCGTCATGGATTTGATGCTCAGTCGTGGTAAGATTATCAGACTGGTTGCAATTTATGCACCCACTGAAATCGGGCAAAGTGAGTATTTTCGGAACCTGGAGAAGTTTCTCGGTACATCACATTCTCGAGTTGTGCTAGGAGACTATAACACAATCTGCGAGGCACGCGTAGATTATGTTGGCTCGTGTTCTGATAGTAGAGGTAATGCTTGCTTCCTGGAACTGCTAAGTCGCGTAGGACAGTTTGCCCGAATGTGGCTTTTCTCTCCACATTCGAATCACCGGGGTCTTCTCCTCTCCACCATTACCCGTAAGGTGGTTTCTTCACCGAGGTGTATGTTCTCTACGATCATTTCCAGGGTCTGAGGCGCCGCTTGGATAATGACCTCGAGGTCTTGCCCCTTCCAATTCTGATGATGTATTTTTGAGGCCTCTAATATCGTTATTTCTTCTTCTATTCCCATTAGTAGGGCTGGGAGTAGCCATGATACGTTTATTTCTGGCGGGATCTCTTCTCTCATGATTTTTGACGTGTGCCTGCCTAAGTATGTTGGCAGCACTACAATGTCCGTGGTTTTCAAAGGTTGTACTGAGTGTGTTTTTGCTTTCTCTTCACTTTTGAAATACACTACTACCGTGGCAAAGCGTTTGCCTCTGGTCAGGTATTCTATGTCCTGCCAGATTGGCTGTAGGCATTTTTCTATAGCTTCTTTTAGTATTTTGTCTAGTTTTTTTTCCTTTACAACAAGAGTTTTAAATGCGACTATTTTTTTTTTCGCAGTTCCTTCTATAATTTCACTCGGGAGGGTGGCTTTTACATCGTATCACTCCTTTGCAAACATGTTTTGGTGCTGGATTATTACATTTTTGTCAATACTTAGTTTTTCTTTTTTTTAACTCCAGCCGCAGCTGCAAAATTAAAGTTTTTTGCCGGTTCGACAAGTTTTTCTGCCGTCGGCATACTTAATATTTCGCAGTTCTTTTCACAGTTTTTTTTTCCTCTATAGAGGAAGTATTCATTTTTAACAAAATAAATTGTGGAAAAACACCACAAAAAAATTGATAATTCCCCCCCCCCCCCCCCCGCTCACAGAGGGGAATAAAATTTCACTCCGTCTGCCACACGCAGACACGTATTAAACACAACAATGAAAGAATTCAGCAACAACAATTTCAACAACAATTTCAACACTAACCTTCAAGCAAAGAATACACCACATAATTAATCACACGTAACAAAATCGCTAAGCATTTCGCCCGGCACGCTAACGTTTCTGCCAGCTCACCGCCTTCTTGGCTCTGAAATATTGTATAAATTATTATTGTGCGGGCATTGCTGACTTGTGGGGTTATGTCGAACAGCTGCTGTCATGCGTGGGATAGATCCGTCTATCGGTCGAGTCCATAGTGGTGATTACCCCTCTGCTCTCCTTCAATCGGGCAGGTAAGGCAGTTTCCCTTTGCCTGGTGGCTGTGGCGAAAGAGGTTGTTTCGTGATCAAGGCTGAAAGGTATGAGGACAGATACATTCCTCTTTGGTAGAACTCTCATTGACTTCTTTAAGTTTCACTTGAAAAGGAAAGTGAGGGTGAATAAGGAAGGGCTGTCCTTGAGTGAGTTTATTGAAAGGTGAGTGAAAGTTGCGAAAATGACAAGAGTGGATGGTACCTCTCTAAATGCAGACCTGTGAGTCGGAGAAGGGGGATTGTAGAGGGCACTTGCTTTTGGTGTTCAGAGAAAACTCGGATAGTAGGGTTCTTCGGTTATCCCTAGAGGTCATCTTGTATCAGGAGGGCTACATCTCTATCACCCCACCTTTTTCAACCTCTGTACACTATGTATATTCTCCCCCTCCTCTTCATTGTATACCGTGTATGCTTACTTTTTTATTATTATTTTTATCATTTCATTAAATGTAAGCCCCTAACACTTTATGTCTTTGTATTGTCCCCCTCATCCTTGGCCCTGGTGTAAATAAATGAAATAATCACCATTGTCATTATTATTATTATTATTATTATTATTATTATTATTATTATTATTATTGTTATTATTATTATTATTATTATTATTATTATTATTATTATTATTATTATTATTATTATTATCATTATCATAGGCGGCGAGCTGGAAGAAACGTTAGCACGCCGGGCAAAATGCTTAGTGGTATTTTTCTGTCGCTACCTTCTGAGTTCAAACTCTACCGAGGTCGACTTTGCTTTCATCCTTTCAGAGTCGATAAATAAAGTACCAGTGAAACACTGGGGTCGATGTAATCGACTAGTCCCTTCCCCACAAATTTCAGGCCTTGTGCCAATAGTAGACAGGATTATTATTATAGATGAGAAAGTCCAATGCAGTTTTAATAAAATACAAAAGACGTGTATGGTATTTTATACTTTATAATGGATACACGCGTTTCGGAAACTTGACAACAAGGAGTACATAACTGCTTGTTGAAACGATATGGAATCTGTAAATTCAAGTGGAATTTTATGTTAAATTCTTCAGTGCAACAAAGATAAAGCTGAATTTATACAAGCGTAAGAAATTGCCTTTTCCGTCAAGTCGACTCTGTGCACTTCTGCTTCAACTGGATCAGTATGATATTAAACAACAACTACAATAAAACCATTATCTATCGTTGTTGTTGTAATAACCATATCAAATATAACACAGAATTATAAATCTTTGCTGCAATCAAACTATTATCTACTGCTATGGGACATATTTATTTGTAGAAATTTATGGCATGTACATAAGATAAGAGTTTAAAATGGATGTGATACTTATACTTATGGTTATTGACAAGTTCAAATTTACATAACAATGAAGTGTTTCAAATTATTAATACACATTTCACTTATAAAATGTCCAAATATCTTATTTTAGATTTGTTGCAAGTTTTTCGTCGTTATAGGTGTTGCTATAGTTGCAGTTGGTGAATTATATTTTGTTGTTTTGCTGGTATAGGTATCTGGTACTTTTTATCTACCTGTGATGTTATTGCTGGTGTTGCTTGTGTCAAATCTGCCATTTTCTTTCAAGTTGATGACTGTCATATTTTTACATTAAGAAAAACCTACTTTTCAAATAATGAAACAATTTTTACCAAGATGTATCAGAAAATTTAACGAAATTCGCTGTTTAGTTTCCCTGTAGTATTTACGTCGATGACAGTTAAATCAACAATCTTATATATTTATATTTATCTGTAGTTTAATATCTTGGATTTTAAATTCTCCGGTTTTAAGATATTAATTTTATTCAATTATTTTTATACATATCAACGCTTATTATGTTTGAATTCATTCTCGCACATTTCCACATTCAGTGTTCCTCTTTTATTAAACAACATTTACGCACGCACATTCAACTATATGTGTACATGTATAATATATGTATACATACTTGGCATAGCATATGTATGTATATACATATGTATATATATATATATGCTATATATACACACATACACATGTATATATATATATATACTACGTATGCATATATATAGCGTAAATATATACATATTTACAGAAAATATGTACGAATATACAGATACGTAATATCTATAGCATATATGTATAAATATATAATGTATATATACATATATACACAATATATTTAAGAGTAAATATCATACTGTAGGTATATAATATTTATATATATATATATGTGTGTGCGTGTGTGCGTGTGTTTACGCGTGTGTATGTATAAGATAAAGTTTTATTTGTCATGTGAAAGTAAAGAGTAAAAGACCACCTTTCGGTCATGGATAACCGTAGGATTTCCCTAGTAAGTTCCTCTCCGAGGCACAAGTCCGGGCAAGATTGTTTATGGGAGACCAACAGTTGCCCATACATACCAGCCTCCCCATTTGGTATGCCACCGATGGTATCCAAGACAAAGAAGTCGATACAGCTTGGCACCAGTGACGTCACGACTCATTTCTACAGCATAGTGAACTGGAGCATGGTGAAATAACGTGTCTTGCTCAAGAACAAGACACACAATGCGATCCGGGAATCGAACTCACTACCTCATGATTGTGAGACCGACGCTCTAACCACTGAGCCATGCGCCTTTACTTCTCATATGTATACTATGAATAAAAATATATGTAAAATATATAATACTTATGCACATACATATATATTTTTTTATATTATGTATATTACATATAATATATTAATATTTTATATATGAGTGGGGGATGGGATACGAATGTTGGTTTGTATGGATATATGTATATATGCACAGAGTCTTTGGGGCTCCAAGGACGAGATCCTGGATCTTCAGAACGTTACAGTTCAGAGAAGCAGATGTCATCGTTTGGCAGATGTCATCGTTCCACTTTTCTCCTCCTTTGTGTGGCCCTCACCTCGAATACTGCTTCCTCTCTATGATATCGTTCTACGAAGCAAAATAAATAGTTTAACAGATCTTGAGTGTTGAGTTTCTATTCCCTTCGATGTCTCCTTGAGCGTTATCTCATTTGCACGATGTGGAGATTATACTAACAGCATTGCCGAAACGACTTTAATAGCAAGTTCACAATTCACCTTAAATTGGAACCCCGTGCCAAACTCTTACATAATTCAGGTTCACAGCACTAATCACATTCCAACACAATTACTTTTCCTCAACAGGTCCAACTATTTCAAAATATCCCAAAACAGATGAATGAAAAAGATTCCATCATTTACAACCGATATATGGACAATTTTCTCCAAAAAATAGATAGGAAGGAATTCCAACAACGTTTCGTGGTTCGCTACCTCAACAACTCCATTATAGGAGGAACATCACCAGGAGGAACCATGTCTGGTTTCGGACTCTGCTCCTCTACCGTTTTCGACGTGGCGCCCCCCACTTTCCGAGGTGTCTTCCGCTCTGGTGTTGAGTGCATTTTTTCTTTCTTCTTTTTCTCTTTGGCCTTTTGTTCTTTGGTTTCTTCGATGCAGCGTCAACGAATGTCAGCAGGCGAGTGACCATCCGGCCAAATCTCCCCCTAAATACTCGCCGGTATGCTCCAGCAGCCCGCACCAGCTAACTGTTACGTGACACTATCTAAGCTTCAACTGACCAATGGAGGGGAAGGACGCGTAGTTTTGGCCCGAGCCCTCTCTAAACCTACCTTCCAACAGCACCGTGTTAGCTTCAGTTACAGCAGTCAGAGCCGTTTGGTGGTACAAGCCTTCGAACCAGGAGGAGGGCGCGCAATGAACGAGATCGCTACCTTGGCCCACCCTCAAGTAACGGTAAAGGACGTTAAACTTTCTTTACCATTATACATCTCAGTCGACACCAAGAACTCCATACTTGAATGGGCCATGATAAAACAAAACTTCGCTTAGAAATGACTTAGATTGTATTAGGTAGAGCTATTAAGTGTGATACGGCCTGGGGGAATTGTGGACAAAACATGTTCTAAGTTTATCTACGTTTTTAATCAAACTATACATGCATATACACACATGCATATACATGTGTGTATATGCATGTATAATATGAATTATCAATTACTTTTTTATATTTTTCTTTTATTAGTATGAGCACGAAAGCTGCGGCCATGCTGGGAAACTGTCGTTAGCTTTACTAACACTTTCACTACTTGAAACCTCCTGATATGTGGTATTTGGTGGATGAGGGGGAGTTTGATGTTGCTGCCCCCATGCGTTTCCTGCCGCAAGGTGGGTTCATCCAAAATTCTTCAAAGGAGATGCAGTTCTCTTTTGAAGACACCATGTAGGTCTCTCAGGTATTTTGGGAGAATATTAAAGAGCTGTGGGCCCCTTGAAACCCAAACGTTGCAGTATCTGATCCTGTATTCTGATGGCAAGTTTGGGATCTTTGGCACTGTGCAGTTGCGTTCCGTTCTTCTATTTGTAATTTTCAATGCCAAAGTTTAGTACAAGTTCTTCCAGATGTATATCACTGCATATCTTTTCCCACTTCATTCTTGGGAATAGAGTCTTAACTTTTTGTAATACACACATATTATATGTAATACCTATGCAATATATTATTTCTGTACATATGTTTTTATGTATAGACGTATGTCTATATTTATATGTAATATATACATACACACAAATATACATGTACATATGTGTGCGGGTGTATATGCGTATATATATATATATATATATATATATATATATATATATATATATATATATATATATATAAATGTATGTATGTATGTATGTGTATGTAAGTATGTGTTAGGAGTCTGAGCATAGTAAGCGTGGTTCTTTTTAATATCATTTCTTTATAGCATTGTTGTAACACTATAAAACCAAAATACTGTGAAAAAACATTCCGCAAAGTGTGCACTTCACAAACCGAATTTTTTTTTTTTTTTTTCCTTTTATGCCTTCCTTTCTTTTGTAATTTGTGCTTTCAGTTCAGGGAAATACAAATAAATAAAAAGTTATAGACAACGATACTGATTTTTCAATATATTTTATTTGAGGAATATCATCTCAGAAGCTATATTTATACATCCATCCGCATCTTCAAAGACATGTAACTATTTTAAGGTACGTCAATTCATAAGACATAAAATAGACAATGAAATCTAAAGCACGCCTTTGTGTTTAACAGATTCGAACTAATGCATTACTATAGCAGGAGAGGTGGGGTTTTTTTATGATTATCAGAAATACTGAACGGAAACCGGTTCCTTTTCGATTTTCCAGTAAAAAGTTTTTCATTCTAACATCTATTTAGACACGGTATTAAATAGTTGTTTCAAATTTTGGCACAGTGCCAGCAAATTTAGAAGTGGATTAAATCGATTACATTAACCCCAGAGATCAAATGGTAGTTATTTTAGCGATTTTGAAATGATGAAAGGCAAAGTCGATTTCGGCAGCATTTGAACTCAGAAGATGAACCGGGAAAAATGTCACTAAGCATCTGTTTGACGTATTAAGGATTCTGTCACCTGACCGTCTTCGACAGTTAAATGAAAGTTATAAATTTGGACGAATAAATAAATAAAAGTTTGGGGTGGCAAAAGTACAAATGAAAACATAGTGGTCTCGTGGCGAATTATGAAGTTTGCAAGATTCATGAAAAGCCAGTTTTTGTTACTGTTTGATTTTGAATCGAGTTGTGATAATTTTGCTTTGCAAATAAATATTCATTCTTTGATATATCCCTGTCGCTTTGATAGCTAAATATTGACAGTCTACGGCTGTCTATGGACACAAAAACAAAGAAAAAATTTGAGGAGTGGCTGTGTGGTAGGTAGCTTGCTTACCAACCACATGGTTCCAGATTCAGTTCCACTGCCTGGCATTGTGCAAGTGTCTTCTACTATAGCCGCGGGCCGACCAAAGCCTTGTGAGTGGATTTGGTGGATAGAAACTGAAAGAAGCTCGTCGTATATATGTATGTGTATATATAAACATATATGTGTGTGTGTGTGTGTGTGTATGTTTGTGCGCCTGTGTTTGTCCCCTCAACATCGCTTGACAACCGATGCTGGTGTGTTTACGCCCCCGTAACCTAGCGGTTCGGCAAAAGAGTTCGATAGAATAAGTACTAGGCTTACAAAGAATAAGTCCTTGGGTCAATTTGTTCGACTAAAGGTGGTACTCCAGCATGGCCACAGTCAAATGACTGAAACAAGTAAAAGGGTAAAGAATAAAGAGTATTGGTTTCAAATTTCGACACAAGGCCAGAAATTTCCGGGAAAGGTGTCGGTTGGTTACACCGACCCCAGTGCTCAACTGGTACTTACTTTATCGACTCCGAAAAGATGAAAAACAAAGCCGACCTCAGTGAATTTGAGCTCAGAACACGAAGACAGACGAAATACCGCTAAGCATTTTGCCTGGCGTGCTAACGATTCTGTCAGCTCGCCGCCTCGACAGAAAAAGGGAAATGTCAGAAACTAAATTAAAGTGTTTTGAAAATTCGACGTTGGACAGTGAACGGTTGATATTGGGGCAGATTTCGATCAAAAGAGTACGTACAATTTGCAATAATACTGAAAAAATTAAAGCTTATGCTCAAAGTATACAAAATTAACTAGAAATAAAACCAGTATGATAGAAAATATGGAAAGATTTTTAAACATATGGATAGAGAAAAACAGTCCGTGTTCGCATCATACTGTACAAATGAACAATGAACACTTCTCTATAAGTATGTTTGATGACCCAAAGAAAATATTTGACTCAAGTGTTAAGAATGAGAATTTGGTGGTAAGTTTTGTTTCGTTTGAGCGTTTCAAGATCACTCGAAATTGCAATCCAAACGTATAAGCGTTGAGTCTGCAAGAAGCTGCTGTTGTTTCTCCAGGCTTACTGAACAATGATGAGTTTGACGAGGAAGATTTTTATACCCCGCAGCAAATTTTAATGTTGATAAAACAGGGTTGTTTTGGAAATAAATGCCAAAACGAACTTACATTTCTTAAGAAGAAAAATCTGCTTCTGGTTTCAAGGCTACCATATCACGAACGATATCGAACATTTGACAGCGACATAGTTACATGCAAAATCAACCACATCGAATCTTGCCGGTAGTACAATATAGACAAATTGCAACGCACACTGCCTGGGTAATAAAGGGTCACTGGAAAATGCTCACCAGGAGATTGTTGGGTTAGGTTAGATTGATATGTCAGACAGCATAAATTCTTGATTTATTTAGATTATCTCTCCCTCTAGCGGATGTATTATAACCAAAATGAAAAGGGGAGATAATCTCAAGAATCGAGTTTTTCCAAAGCTGACATGCCATTTACGAAAAGGGCAGGCTTATTATCTGGAGATAGGACAACAGTCGTGGACACATGTATCTGGTTTAATAACCTTCAATTGTCCGACCTCAGCTTCTGTATCTAAAGAATTTAGATTTATGAAAAAAAATTTAAAGAAAACAAATATAAATAATGGAGAACACATTTATGGTTTAGGTTGTTCATATTTGTTCCTTCTCGAGCTATGCCTGGATCATAAGGGCCGGTATCCCGGTTTCATTGGCGTATAGGTTCCCCACCTGAACGGGGCGCCGGTTGGTTAGAGGTGAGCTGCTAGATGCAGGCGGAAAGAGTAAAAGAAGAGTGGCAAAAGTATCAGAAGTTCGCCACAACCTTCTGCCGGAGCCGCATGGAGATTACGTGTTTCACTCATAAACACACACATCGCCCAGGCGGAGATTCGAACCTTGGCAGAATTTGAACTCAGAACGTAAAGACAGACGAAATACCGCTAAGCACTTCACCCGGCGTGCTAACGTTTCTGCCAGCTCGCTGCCTTAGACATTGATATATTAAAAATACATATAAAAATACATGTAAAAATATAAAAATATATAAATATTAAAAACCACTAAGCCTTGTGCCTCCTATGGCTTAGATAATTTGCATAAGATTAAACAAAATTTTCCTAAGCACCACAGATATTACCCCATATTTAACACTATAAAGTTCTCTTATTCTGCCACACCGAATTTGGGATCTATAATTGCATCCACAAATAGAAATAAACTCCAACTTCAAATGATTAAAAGCTTAGATCACCATAAGGTGCACCATATAAGTCCAAATAAAATTAATAAAACAAAAGTCTATCTAAATCTAAAAGTAATCAACCCAACTAAACCTCGGCCAACACGACACAACCTTAATAAATCTGAGTAAAATTAAGGATAGGACTGGAAATACTTGTAACTGTAAGGTCCTCGAATTATGTCCGCTCGATGAATTTTGTTTACGAAAAGATATAATTTATAAATACAGTGTGGAAAATGGCAAACATCAGATAAGGGTATACATAGGAAGCAGTATAGATTTTAAGAGACGATATCGAACCCGTTTACATTCCTTTAGTAAACTAAAATATAAACTCAACGGCACTAGCTAGATACATACATGATTTAGAATTACAGAACATCAATTGCACATTATCTTGGTCTATTATAGATGAGGTCACCCCCATACAACACGACAATGGCCAGATGCAGAATGTGCATAAAAGAATCATACTATCCTCCGCCTGTATAATTCTACCGTATTAAATAAGTTTTCCGATGCTATTCATTCGTATAACCATAGCTGTTACTCAACGTTCATGTGATTTTTAAAATCCAAACGTACTCAACGATAGCCTTACTAAGTTACGCCGCACAACTTAAGACAATATTGCCTATAACACGATATTGCCAATATAAATTTTAATAAAGATATTAAGTAGTGTAGCTTTTATCCCCATCGGTCCTCACATAGACTTCCACCATTTGCATAAATGTAGCCATTCTTCCATAAAATCTTCCAGTTACCTCGTACCTTGGCAACGAGGTGAATGCATTTCTACCACTTTTTCCCTGATGAAGGAGACGGTTTCTGCAAATGAATACACACACACACACACACACACACACACACATACATATATATATATATATATATATATATATATACATACATACATGTATACATATATATATATATATTCATATATATATATGTATATGTGTGTTTGTGTGTGTGTGTGTATTTATATATATATTCATATATATATATATATATGTGTGTATATATATATATATATATATATATATATATATATATATATATATATATATATATATATATATATATATATATATATATATATATATATATATATATACCTATATATGTATATATATAGAGAGAGAAAGAGCGCGCGCGCAACACACACACACATATACACTCATATTTCATCGTTTAATACCAGAAGTGTTTTAAGTCCATATTTAGAAGTTTCTTAATACATTTGTGATTGAGAATATGCCGTAGGAATATATTGCAAGAATGTAAACTTTGACTCTCTTATTGAACACTTTATGAAATAGGATTCGCTTTACGCCGTTTCACTTCTCAAGAATCTATCAACGACATTAAATGACGATTCACTGAAGATATATATACATATTCCCTACTATGTCATTGAGTTGCAGCTGTCTTCCTTTACAACTTACTATGCCTGTACTGGCGTTTACTATTCATGGTCTCCCTGCTATTCCTTATATTTTTGAAGACCACCCTCCACCTGTCATGCTATCACAATAGACTTTATCTATCCTCTCTTCTGTTTTCGTCACCTAATTTTCATAACATTAATTCCTCTTTAATCACTCCACCACCACTTCTCTATCTATACCTTCTCTTTCCTCGAACATTTCCCTTACTAACCCATTCTCTTCTCCATAAAACTTTATACATTGTAAACACTGCTATGAAATACGCATTTGCTATTTTCTCTTCTGATGACGGTGACCAGACTTCCGCCAAACAAAGCCATTGGATTTTATGCTATTACATACACATGTCATATATATATTCCATGCGTGTGAACGTCGTTACGGCACAGACCATAGCGCTACCGAAACAGCTGCGAACATAAGATTATTTCATCACACCTTTCGTTTACTTAGTTCCTTTAATCCATAATCTGTATTTTGTATTCAGTATAAATATATACATTAAGCTGACTTGTGTTTTTGCCTTTCCACCTACCAACCAACCAACCAACCAACCTACCTACCTACCTACCTACCTACCTACATATATACATACATACATATATATATGTATATATGTATATATGTGTATATATATATGTGTGTGTGTGTGTGTGTGTGTGTGTGTGTAAGGTGGGGCATGGCTATGTGGTAAGAAGTTTGCTTCTCAACCACATGGTTCCAGGTTCAGTCCTACTACGTGGTACCTTGGGCAAGTGTTTTCTAATGCAGCCTCGAGTTGACCAAAGTTTTGTGAGTGGAATTGGTAGGCGGAAACTGAAAGAAGCCCATCGCATTTTATATATGTGTGTGCGTACTTGTTCACCACCATTACTTGCTAACCAGTGTTGATGTGTTTATGTCCTCGTAATTTAACAGTTCGGCAAAAGGGTTCGATACAAAAAATATCAAGCTATTAAAAAAAAATAAATACTGGGGTTAATTCGTTCGATTGAAATTCTTCAAGGCGGTGCCCCAGCATGGTCGCAGTCTAATGACTGAAACAAGTAAAAGGTACTATATATATATATATATATATATATATATATATACATATATATATATAACATAGACAGACACGTCGCAAAAAAATTCCGGTAATTTTATTATCAATGGAAAGTAGCATAACCATTAAAAAGCAGAAGCCGTTGATAATTTCTTATCTAAAAACTTTGCAGTTTGTGTTTAACAGAAAAAAAAAAGAATTAAATTAAATCGTAAATGTGATGTTATTTTTTAAGTCCGTGAAACTTTTCATTACAAATCTTTTAACACATACATAGTACGTACATACAAATACACACACACGCGCGCGCGCGCGCACACACACACACACACACACACACACACACACGTATGTGGACATACATACATGCATACATGTGTGTGTGTGTGTGTTCCTGTGCGTGATTAAATATTAATTGCGTTTCTTTCGCAAACAATTTCTAAAACAAAATATATACGAGAAATTAAATAATTTTTTTTCTTTTCAAAATAAATCTTGAATACATGATAATATATAATCTATCTATCTATCTATCTATCTATCTATCTATCTACATACATACATACATATATATATATATATATATATATATATATATATATATATATATATATATATATATATATACACGCATACACAAACATTTGTATGGATGCAGGTGTGTGTGTGTGTGTGTATATGTTAGTATATGTACATGTGTGTACACTTGCATGTGTTTGAATCTATGTATGATGTATGTATGTATGTATGTATGTATGTATGTATGCGAAATTAAATGCTAAACAATTTTTTGTGTGCCTAGAAAATGTTTTTCTAAACCGACCGGCAAAGTGTTATGTTAATGATTGGTTTTCGTACAGTCAGTCAGGAAAACAATAGTTCTGTTATATTGCCTTTGTGCGTGTGTGTGTGTGTGTGTGTGTGTGTGTGTGTGTGTGTGTAAGAAAGACAGAGAGAGAGAAAGAGAGAGAGAGAGAAAGAGAGAGAGAGAGAAAGAGAAAAAGAGAATGAGAGAGACGGAAAGCTTGTGCATTTCTGTCTGTGAAAGTGAGTGAGTGAGTGAGTGAGTGAGTGAGTGATTCTACCAGCGTTTGTGTGTGTGTGTGAACTTCCATTACGTAAAATCAATACGGATACTAAGTGTGTTTTGTTTCCAGTTCTCTATTTTTTTTTATTTTTGTCTTTCGCTTTGAATATAAACTATGAAATTTAGTGTTGTGAACTCCTATCATTTAGAATCAACACGTAACGTGCTTTTTTCCCCCCACTATTTATCTTTTTCTTTCTTCCCTTTTGAACATAAACTATAATAATAAGTGAAAATATATATCTCGCCAATATTACGATAAAAATTTGCACTTCCATTCTGATCAAAACACGCTACTTCAGCCATTGCAAAAATCTCTCTCTACACCTGTTTCTCAATATTTTGATCATTCCCCCCCCCCCCACCTGCATTTAACGTCTCCTATGTTCTGCCTGTTCGTTTTGTCTCTTTCTACCAAGGTGACAACTAACTAATAATATACACTATTATATGTTATATTTGTATAATATTGAAGGCGGTGAGCTAGCAGAATCGTTTGCACGCTGGCAAAATGCTTAACGGTATTTCATTTGCCTTCACGTTCTGAGTTCAAATTCCACCGAGGTCGATTTTACCTTTCATCCTTTCGGCGTCGATAAATGAAGTACCAGTTGAGCACTGAGGTCGATATAATCGACGTACGCTTTACCCGAAATTGCTGACCATGTGCCAAGACTTGAAACCAATATTGGCATAATACAAATTATGTAATATTTGTGTGCCCCAGGGTTGATTATTTTTCCTCCTAATACTCTTCCTCATTCACATCAAAGACCTACTTGCCATAATATCCAAAAACACTCACTCCTACCCCAATGATATCACCCTTCACTCTCCCCCGGTCTCTTGTCCCCAAATGTTGGCAACATGCAACCTAGACACTTCATGCGAAATCTATTCTAATTACATGGACAGAGAGGGCCTCGGAGACATCTTCTTCGGAGTCATACCAATCTTGTTTCTTTCAACAACATAAAGATACGTATCAGTAAAATAACGCCATTCTTCAATTTAAGCAGGAGTGACTGTGTGGTAAGTAGCTTGCTTACAAAGAATAAGTCCTGGGGTCAATTTGTTCGACTAAAGGCGGTGTTCCAGCATGGCCACAGTCAAATGACTGAAACAAGTAAAAGAGTAACCTGCACATGTCTGTTTTTTTTTTGTTTTTTTTTCCCTGTAACTTTCAACACGCAACTCTTCAAGAGAAACATTATTAGCCATGACCATCTCACAGGTTTTGGAGAGTCAGCAAAATCCAAGACCAATTCAATGAAAAATAAGAGAATTGAGTGTATTCAATTACAACGACCTCAGTAATTAAATGCTTCTTATTTTATCTCGAAAAGCAAAACCGACTTCATAATCAGAATACTTTTTAAAATGGTGGATCGTTGATTAATATTGATTCTCCCTCGTCGCGTAACTGTTTATAATTATTTATTTATTCATTTATTTTGTCTTCATGCTGGTGACACAAAACTTAAGTGTTTATACATGCCAAACGCAGTTTCACATCCCGCTGCTACTGCTACTGCTGCTGCTGTGTGTGTGTGTGTGTGTGTGTGTGTGTGTGTGTGTGCGTGCGTGTGCGTGTGAGTGCATATGTGTGTATACATATATATGTATATATATATATATATATACAAATATACATATATACACACACACACACACACACACACACACACACACACACACATATATATATATATATATTGGTCTTCGAAACGTCTAGATAGAATAGAGACAGCTGATGAAGGGATATTCCAAGGGGCTTTCCGTTTTCCTATGTGTTCGTTCCGTTGTCTGTAGTTTATTGTTCTAACGTCCTGTACCCTGATATGCATGTATATACACATGTAGATGTAAGTATGTACATATATGTGTGTATACATGTATATATATTCTTTGTATTATATATATATATATATATATATATATATATATATGTAGCTTCACTACTAGTGTTATTCTAACTGAAAAAGTTGGTGCAGCGAGAGTGGGGAAACGATCATTACAATAGGTATGTTGACTACAACTTGACTACGGTCGTTATATGAGAGATCGTTGAGGCAATCTAATTCGTGTACATTTCTTTTGCCTAGGCTCATATTTAGTCAAAACTATTATTGTTATTATTATTATTATTATTATTATTATTATTATTATTATTATTATTATTATTATTATTATTATTATTATTATTATCAATTGTGATCGGAGCACAACAGCGAAGAGAATATCAGCCTTAGGACTTGCCAACTTTACTATTTTGCATCTACAGCGAATTTATCAAGAGGCAGGCATTGCATTTCATCTTTTAGAAAGAAAAATGCATATACCGGTGATTAACCAGAGCTATTTAACAAGCTTTATTGCTTCCCTTAACAAAATAGTGTCGTATTTTATAGTAAGGCAAAATAAGAAATCGGTGAACTATTCAATTAGATTTTTGTTTGTTTTTATTTGTCCTTGTTCTTTGCTTTTATTATTTTTTTTTTCTTTACCCCTTTCCTTTTTCTCGTATTCAATGAAAATGTTTAATTAAGATGCTTGCTGCCACTGGAAATTCTGCTATAATAAACTAGAAATTTCTCTTAGGTGACGTGAAAGACGTTAAATAATGAAGCTGTCAGAGCGATGAAATAATTCTCAATACATTCTTTGATGAAAAGACGGTTAAAGAGTATTGGCCATCTCCGGCTCATAAAAAAAAAGGCAATTGAGAGCCATGTTACTGCCTTGATTTCTGTGAATGTCAGGTCGCTAAGAGAAAAATGGCAATATCTGATAGTTTAATTGAGGTTTTGTTAGCGCTTTTCCCCCAGCAACATTTGTCATTGTTTTCAAATATAATACTTATTAGCAATATTGAGGCGTCGAATAAAAATGAATACGATCAAATTTGACGTGTTTCAAAAGACGTATCTCTTACACATAAACACACACATAATGGAACTGCCGTCATCTTGTCGGATAAATTTCATGAACACTATTGTCAAAATCGTTGCATTCTGAGTTCAAATTTCGCTGAGGTTAGCTTTGTGTTTTTTTCTTTCTAGGATCGATAAAATAAAATAAAAGTAAAGAACTGTGGTCCTGGATCGAATTTAATATTTCTAAACCATTCTAGTTGCGAATTTAAAATTAGGGTTTAAAGTAACACAGCAGTTTGACACTCCAAAGATTCTGTCATTCTAGCTCACTGTTATAACCATAGATCACGTGATCGACCAGACTATCAGATGTTGTTAGACATCGCTGGTCACAATGCGCTTTACATCGTTTTGTTTTAGCTTTCGAATGATGCCACTCTGCTGATTAGACGAGCAATTCGACATTCCCCTTGATCACAAAGCAGGCTAGCCCGTTGTATGTTTAACCGTTTACAGCTAAGTGGACTGAAGCAACGTTAAGTAAAATGTTTTGCACGAGAACACAACGTGCAACGTCTGAGAATCGAAACCACAATCTCCAGATCGTGAGTGCAGTCCGCTTAACTGCAAGGTCACGTGCCATAGATACTCATTTGCAATCGCTAAGACTTTTAAAGACAAAAATTAAGGCAACTTGGGCAAGTGCCTTCTACTATAGCCTTAGGCCCACCAAACCCTTGTGAGTGGATTTGGAAGACGGAAACTGAAGGAATCCCGTTGTATATATATGTGTGTGTGTGTGTATGTGTGTGTGTGTGTTTGTGTGTGTGTATGTTTGTGTGTGTGTGTGTGTGTGTGTGTGTGTTTCTGCGTCTGTGTTTGTCTCCCCACCATCACTTGACAACCGATGTTAGTGTATTTACGTCCCCGAAACTTCTTACAAAGAATAAATTCTGAGTTCGATTTGTTCGACTAAAGGCGGTGCTCCTCTACATGGAATCTGTCTCACTATCTTCCTACGGAATGAGACAATTGGGCGCAGCTGTTTAGATGCTGATGCTTTTGCACGGCTCATTGCACGTTTGGTCTGTTTTGGTGACAGTACTTTTTGGAACGACAAGTAAATACACAGACACACGCGCACATACTCGCATGCACATACATGCGCACGCACACACACACACGCACGTATGCACGACGCACGCACACACACACACACACACACACACACACACACACACACATGTGAAGCAATTGTTTTAGTTTCTGTCTACCAAATCCACTCACAAGGCTTTGGTTAGCCCGAGGTTGTATATGAAGACGCTTGCCCAAGGAGCCACGCAGTGGGACTGAGCGACGACGCTTGCGCCTAAATATGTACTTTCTTATTTTAAAGGTGTGTTTTGAAGGAGATTTAATTAACCTCATATAAACTCCTTTATTTGCTAATATAAAAGATATTTTGATCATGGACATGCACAACACCTGTGATCAGTTCATTTGTGTAATTAATAAATGAATGACTGAATGAATGAATCAATGCATAAACAAACAAATAAATAAATAAATAAGTTACGTGTCTGTGAAACTAATGAGCTGACTAGCAATGAAATCACACTAATTATTATTCAGAAAAGTTATAATTGGACTAATTTTAATTGGACTAAGTTATAATTGGACTCATTTTACACTATTTTCTTCAAGTGTAGGTTTTACGCTGATTTAAAGTAACTACAAATTTGATAACGAGCTAATGGTGGGAGACACTCTGTGATCTCTAGAGCTGAGAGAAACAACAACCAAATCTCACTCAAATATGATCCAACCGTTTAAAAAATGGAAGGATACTTTAGACAATGACAGCCCTAGTTATCATTATAAAAATGGGATGGTCACGGGTGGAATGCCTTTGATAATAGATCTGCTTGATCAAGGCTGACCTGGTGCTAAACACTCATTTGATAAAATAGACAGCTTTCACCATAAGCGATTAACAAATATTTTACAGTTCTATATTTAAGAGATGAGGAATTATGTACATTATTTACATTATTTACATTCGACGTATATTTGTCCTCATCTTGTTTGTTGTTAACACAACGTTTCGGCTGATATACCCTCCAGCTTTCTTCAGGTGTCTTGGGGAAATTTCGAACCTGAGTTCTCATTCCTAACGTATTTTTCGATGTTATTATTATTATTATTATTATTATCATTATTATTATTATTATTATTATTATTATTATTATTATTATTATTATTATTATTATTATTATTATTATTATTGTTCAGGTCACTGCTTTGAATCGAACTCGGAATCTTGGGGTTAGTAGCCCGCGCTCTTAACCACTACGCCATATGCCTGTGGGCATATGGTGTAGTGGTTAAGGGTGCGTGCGTGCGTGTGTGTGTGTATCTGTTTGATACTTTGGGCGAAAGTAATTCCAACAGTGATTGATAATGTCTTTACGATAAAATATAATAACGATATTGATCATAATACTGCTAATAATCTGTTTCAGCACCTAATTCTAGAAGTAGAATTAGTATTAGTTCCTTTAATCAGGAAGGCCACGTAGGAGTGAATAACCGCCTTTGTAATTTCAAAAATAGAGTTACATGTCCTTTAGAAAATCAGTGTTTAAGAAAGAATATAGTATATCAATGTATGGTAATTGGTGGGGATCATTCGTATTATTGCATAGCTTCTTCTGCTGCTATTTGGAAATTTAGATTACATAACATTCTTCTTCATTTAAGTTCAGGAGTAAAGGTAATTCTACGAATCTTAGTAAATGTATTTAAGAGTTGAAAAACAGGAAGCAGTTTATTATAAGCTATGCTCCATCGTACAGTACCGGTAATTTCGAATGTGATCTTTATCATTAGGAAATATATTATATAGTTACTTCAAAATTAGGGCTATTAAATTCTAGAACCAATCTTCCGTTGCAATGTCTCATAAATATAGAAAAACATTTAAATATTTCAATAGTAAATAATATCTTCATTATATTTACTTTTCCTATAATCTAATAAGCAAGTTTTTAAAGATTTTTGTAGCATACATAAATAGCTAAATAACTAAATGCTTTGATGTAGCATTTCTAAGTTTATTTTTTTATTCTTTAGTTGTCTGCCGACGTCTTCGTAAGTTTTAATACAAAACTGGCTTTTCTTAGACCATGATATTTCTTCTTAATGCTAGTTTTGTCTGCGTTCTTGTATTATGGCTCTTATATCAGTTCGCTTTATATTGAAGCTGTTATGGGTCACCTTCATACTATAGTCTTACTATAGATTTCGGATATACTGGACTGATTGATATATTTTTAACCTTTTTCTATATCGAAATATCCTGGCACAATAGAATTGATCGTCGGTTCTGTGTGGTATAATCATCAAATAAAGATGCGATATTCTAGATTCTTGTTGTTGTTATATATGTGTATCTATGTATATTTGTATGTGTGTGCATGCGCGCGCGTGTGTGTGTACCACTTTTCAGTCATCTCAGAAGATATTCTATAGAATTTAGAGCCAGCACTGAAAGTAACGACATTTCGTATACAAACATCGCTCTAAATAATGCGGTCAAAGATAGAAAAGTAAGTAGTGAGTGTATATGAGTATTTCAGTTGTATATTTTATTTCAAAGTACAATTCGTGTTAGATATTAATTTATTGATTTGATTCTAAAACTAAACGAATAACATCAAAATCATTGAACCTTTGGGATTTGAATGTTTATTTGTCTATTACTTATAATTTAAAGAAAAACTGCGAGTCTACGAGAGCGCAATTAGGTGGTCGTTAGCCCGCTAGAAATAGCAGACAAATCTTTCCCAAAACACTCGCCACCATATTTAAAGTGGAAAAGACAACATTAGATAACGTATTTCTAAATAACTTTTAAACGACTGTGAGGTCAGGATTGGAGCGTCTTTGATCATAGGACTGATGACTCAGGCTTGCCCTGGGACAAACAACAGATAATTTGTAAAAGAAACAAAAAAAAAACCCTGAAAGTGTTTTACAAATAAATCTTTGACGAAAATGGTGGCGTGTAGAATCTCAGTTGAAAACAATGGCGACCTGTGTAGTGTGATGTATGAAAAATTATTTGACTTCTTTCTTTAGCTATAGAACATCGTACACGAATGAGTAAATAAATAAATAAAAATGCAGACGTAGTCATGTCTATGCGGTAAAGAATCTCGCTTTGTAGTCACGTGGTTTCAGATTCAGTCCTATTGCCGTGTGAGCGAATTTGGTTGACGTAAACTAAGTGGAAGCCTGTCATATATATATATATATATATATATATATATATATATATATATATATATATATATATATATATATACATATATATATATGAGAGAGAGAAAGAGTTTGTGTGTTTGTGTGTGTGCGTGCGTGCGGGTGCGTGTGTGTGTGTGTGTATGTGTGTGTGTGTGTGTGTGTGTGTGTGTGTGTGTGCGTGCGTGTGTATGTTCCTTATGCATTTGAAAACTGAGTTGCTGATTTTGACGTATGGGGTTCAAAAGATTCAGTAATCTTTCGGCTACCAAATAAACTTTATTATCATTTACATATTTTCTACGTTATCTCAACAACCAGCTATAGTTATTTGAAAGACACTGCTCTATAACGATCAAGTTTCATAAGACAGTGGAAATAGTTTCACACTTTCAATTTGAACCAAAATTATGATGTGTTGCATTACGAGAGTGACGATGTGTGAATAATAAACGTAATGTCTCTCCGAATTAGTCACTCATTAAACGACATCCGTTTCTCTATACGTTATGAGGAAATACAGTCTCTCCCTCTCTCTCTCACATGCACATGCACACATACATACAAAAAAGATGTATGCATATATATTTATGTACGTGTATGTGAAAGATGATGAGTGTGAGAGTGAGAGAGAGAGAGCGATTGAGTGCTACTTACACATACATGCAAAAAGAATACATACATGACAACACACACCTTCACTCACTCGCTCACTCACTCATTCACTCACTTACTCATTCACTCGCTCACTCACTCACTCACTTACTGTCTCTCACACGCACACGCACACAC
>NC_142934.1:84029379-84031879 GCF_046866305.1 Octopus bimaculoides | reverse complement strand
CCAAGGCCATGGTAGAAGTTACATGTCCAAAATACCGCACTCAAAGACGATACTTGATGATTCCTAATTACACTGTTCTGCAGTACTTAAGAATATATAAGGCTGCGTGCTGGTAGAATTCTTAGCACACTGGGCAAAATGCTTAGCGGTATTTCGTCCGTTTTTACGTTCTGAGTTCAAATTCCGCCGAGGCTTTCCTTTTCATCCTTTAAGGGTCGATAAAATAAGTACCAGTTGATCACTGAGGTTAATGTAATCGACTTACTCGCCCCCACTCCCCGAACTTGTTGGCCTTGTGCCAAAATTTGAAACCAAGATATAGGAATGTATGAGGTTAAAGTTGAGCAGGAATCAAACGAAAATTGTTTTTTTTTTTGTTGCTTGGTTTTATTTGTGTCATTTTTGTTTCTTTTATTTTCTTCTTTTTTTATTCTTCCGCAAATATCGATGTTAATAAATTCGTACATTAATTTACTTCGATGAGAAGAAATGGATTCCAAATTAAAAAAATCTCTCACCACACAAGGGATTGTCAATATATTTCGAGTTGATTGAAATTGTCACTCGGCGGCGCTTCCGTGCACCATTAAAGCAACTTAGGTGATACATCATGATAGAATTCTGAAAATATGATAATCTCCATTTTGATAAGAACTTCTTTCTTACTTACACTCAAAGACTAAAATACTCAACAAAATATATCAAAGAACATTTTTACCCGCTATCAATTTCCATCGTCCTATATACATATGTACATACCTTCATTAATCTATCTATCTATCTATCTATCTATCTATCTATCTATCTATCTGTATGTCTGTCTGTCTGTCTGATGAGATAATGAATGATGTGAAATGATATTCCTAACGAATGGGAAGTTGTCGTGGAAACATTTATTAAAAGAAATAGAGAAATTAATATGCACATGCGCGCGCGCGTGGGGGGGGGCATGCACGGGCGTATGGGCGTGCGTGTGTAGCCGCATGAGTTCTGTAATTCATCGCTTCTGGTGAATCAACAGATATGTATGTATGTTTACATATACATAATATATATCATATATATATATATATATATATATATATATATATATATATATATATATATAGATAGATAGATAGATATATAGATAGATAGATAGATAGATAGATATAATATATATCACACACATATATATATATATATATATATATATATATATATATATATATATATATATATATATATATATGTATATATATATATATATATATATATATATATATATATATATAGAGAGAGAGAGAGAGAGAGAGAGAGAGAGAGAGAGATGTCTATAATATATATCATATATGTATTATATATATATGTGTGTATTATATATATATATATATATATATATATATATATATATATATATATATATATACATACATACACATACATAAATAGGAAATAGTGGTACAACAAGGCACTAATGGACAATTATTCTAGGTTGTTCATTTTTTTCGATGTACTTCTTAGAGGTAAGACGCAATCTTTTAAAGTTCGCTGCCCGCATACATCTTTGCCAGTATACATTTCATTGAAGCTTTACATAGCGTCGTATTTCTTGGAAGAAAATTCTCTTCATGTGTCTCTAGTTAATTAATCCCACCTAGGCCTTACTTCGCGCACATTAACAAATGTGCTATTTATTGTTTAAATATATAAGAATAATCGATCTTGGAAGGCTATGAACAACGAATTCGCTGTTTGTAGTTGATAGCACTTAACTTCGTGGAAGCGCGTACGGCCTACAGTCCAGTGACATCATTCATAGCCTACTGATTTGATTTTATGCATATTGTCGATGAGAAAAAATGTTTCCAATCATTATTTCCCCAGTGAAAGGTCTTCCAACGTCCAAGTGTACATAAACGTGTTAAGTATGATTGTACTCACTGATATAAATATCTACACGAACTTCTTAAATATGATTTACTCGCCTACATATGTACACGCACGCACACACACACACACACACACACACACACACACACACACACACACACACACACACACACACACACACACACACACGTATATTACAGCTAGTGCCGTTCCACATTTGTATACATAGTAATGTGTTTGTGTGTGTGTGTATACATATATATACATAAAGAATGAGAGGAAAATGATCTAGACTTTTAAAGAAATGTAAAATAAGGTTTAATTTTATTGTCATTTATTTTTGTAGAAACTAGAATATTTCGCTAGGCTATCGAAATTTCTGTTGCTTGTAGAAATATGAATTTTCATGACCTAAAATTTAAAAAGAGAAATGCTAAAGAATGATTTCTGCTTTATTAAGCAGATTCACCTCCTTTTTATCATTGGCTGATAACTTGTCAATAAAACATGGTTTTTAATAACTTCAACGTTGAGTTTATTTTAAACATGAATAGTTTTGACCTCCGGCTGCTACTTTGCACTTATTAACGAGGTTTTTCTATGCTGTTTCGTTATCTGAAAACAGAAT
>NC_142934.1:84019379-84024379 GCF_046866305.1 Octopus bimaculoides | reverse complement strand
TTGTAATATTGTAAACATTAACCTATTGGTTAAATCCTACCTACATCTTGCATCTTACCATGTCTCATGTTTGGGCTGAGGGGTTAAGAAACTCGCTTTGCAGCCACGTGCTTTCGGTTCAGTTCCACTCGGACAAGTGTCTTCAACTACAGCCCCAGACTGATCAATGCCATATGAATGAATTTCGCTTAAGAAAGACCAAATGGAAGCCCGTCGTACACACACACACACACACACACACATGTATGTGTGGGGGATGGATGGATGAATGGATAGATAAGTACATGTGCATGTCTTTGTGTTTGTCCTTCACCCGGTATTAGTTTCTTTACAACCCTCGTACTTTAGCGGTTCAACAAAAGATACCATGAAAGTAGGTTCTAGACGTTAAAAATAAGTATTGGCCTCAACAGAATAAATATCATGGCTACACTTGAATCGATCTCATTGACAATGCTCCTCCCCACCTCATATCTAAGTCTTTGTGACTGCGTAAGAAATCAGATCTTCCCTCCTATGGGTTCTCAACTCCTTGACGAGACCTAATGGTGTGATCGGGACATACGGCATGTGCTGAACGTTATTAGATCTGGGTCTAAACACGGTCGATAAAAAGATAATGAAGCTGAAGAATCCACCTCACTACTCAACTGGTACTTTATCGATCTCGAAAGAAATAAAAGACAAAGTTGATCCGGTCAAATTTGAACTCAGCATGCAGAGATCCGAAATGAATATCACAGGCCATTTTATTCTATGCTCTAACGCCTCAGCCAGCACTCCGCCTTTAACACAACAATACTAGACACAAGGCCAGCAGTTTTGGTGGGAGGAGGTAAGTCGATTACTCCGACCCCAGTACTCAACTGGTGCTTAATTTATCGACCCCGAAAGGATGAAAGACAAAGTTGACCTTGGCGGAATTTGAATTCAGAACGTAACGACGGACAAAATGGCGCTAAGCATTTCGCCCGGCGTGCTAACGATTCTGCCAGCTCGCTGCCTTAAAGATGCCATTAATAATAATATTGTAACAATAATCGGGCTTAGCGGTATTTCGTCTGTCTTTACGTTCTGAATTCAAATTCGGCCGAGGTCGACTTTGCCTTTCATCCTTTTGGGGTTGATAAATTAAGTACCAGTTGCGTACTGGGGTCGACTGCCCGCCACCGTCCCCCAAAATTTTGAGCCTTGTGCTTAGAGTAGAAAAGAATAATCGGTTGACGATTTGGTAGAGTAATGGTCAAAATACTTTCTCCTCCTTAGCTGCATTGTCTTTAGGTTCTGAGTTCAAATCTCCCCGTTCTCGATTTTACTTTTCCTTCTTCTGGAGTCGATAAGATGAAATACTTATCGTGTATTGAAATAATACATGATCAACTGTTTCCTGGGTTTAATCCAAGTGTATAGCTTTATCTTAAGCCTTTTAAAGAAATTAATATTATTTCGGATAATGCTGCGAGCTGGCAGAATAGTTAGCATTTTGTCCGCCTTTATGTTCTGGGTTCAAATGCCACCGGAGTCGATTTTGCATTTCACCCTCTCGGGGTCGATAAAATAAGTACCAGCTGATTACTGGAGGGTCGGTGTAATCGGCTTATCCCCTTCTCCAAAATTGCTGGCTTTGTGCCAAAATTTGAAACCAATATTATTTCGAATATTTACTTGCCTGGAACGTGGTTTGGTCTGAGACTGTGTTGATAGAAAAACGAATGAAGACACATATTAACCATTCAAAAATGCACAAAAACTGGGGTCAAAATTTTGGCTGCTTCAGCTGCGACCTGGTCATTGACACAAATCCGCTGCGACTAGATGGAGGCTAGGGTCAGAATATCTAGGATTCAGGGTTATTATTGTTATACGGGCAAAGACCAGTGAGGAGCAGAAACTCTAAGGAGCTTTAGAATTGCTATAAATCTGCCTTTCTGTCTCTGTCTGTCTGTTTGTCTCTCTCTCTTTCTCTCTTTCTCACACTCAAATTAATTAAATTTTGGGGGCTGCTTAATTGACTTCACGCTCCTCCTAAATGTGAGTTTTTGTGATGTTAATGTTAGGAATTATTTGTTTTTGTTTGTTTTTTTTAAGCTCTGTTGAGCGAACAGAAATTATGATATTGATGATGGTGGATTGGGATATGTGGCGCCATTGTGACTGACGCAAGGGAAAGATGCAGTCGATAGAAGACAACGATACGGATGGTGGTGGTGGTGGTGATGTTGTTGTTGCTGGTGGTGTTGGTGTTGGTGGTGGGTGGTAGTAGGGAATCAACCGAGTATATTACTCGTGTTTATTGGTTCTTGTTCCTGTAATGAGTCTGAAAAGATGTAAAATTTATTCAAATTTCAAAATTGATCAACGCAAGTCGTAAAGGAAGAATAATATTACACACACACACACACACACACACACACACACACACACACATACGCACATACAAGGCAAAAAGAAAAAGAACCCGCTACAGTAACAGTATTTTTCGTGATAATTCAAATAACACTGGAATAAAGCGAGCAAAATCCAAAATATGGAAAATAAGAAGGTACAAATATTCTTTTCAAATCTAGGTGCAAAGCCCGAAATTTTTGGAGAGTGGGGCCAGTCGATTAGATTGATTCCAGTATGCAACTGGTACTTAATTCGTCGACGCTGAAAGGATGAGAGGCAAAGTCGACTTCGGCGGAATTTGAGCTCAGAACGTAACTGCAGACGAAATACCGCTAAGCATTTCGCCCGGTGTGCTAATGTTTCTTATTTCTTTATTGCCCATAGGAGGCTAAACATAGAGGGGATAAACAAGGACAGACAAAGAGATTAAGTCGATTACATCGACACCAGTGCATAACTGGTACTTAATTTATCGACCCAGAAAGGATGAAAGGCAAAGTTAGCCTCGGCGAAATTTGAACTCAAAACGTAACTGCAGGCGAAATACCGCTAAGCATTTCGCCCGGCATGCAAACGTTTCTGCCAACTCGCCGCCTTAGGAATGTACAAATATTACAGGAAGAATTGGAGCAGTACACGGGGCATTTGGAAAGTTAACCAAACATGTCTTCAATAACAAAGATCTTAACAACGAAAATTATGGTTTATAATGCAGTTGTCATTTCATAATTACTTTATGGCTGCGGAACCCGAACTCTATATCGTCACGACATCCAAACATCAGAACGCTTTCACCAACAAAAGCTTCGTTCAATCTTGAGCATCAAATGGAAACATTATGTAACCAACAACAAAGTCCTGGGAAGAGCCAACGATCAAAATATTATCGACTCGCTGATCCTAAAACACCGTCTTCGATGGTCAGGACATGTAGCAAGAATGGAAGAGTCAAGGTTCCCACTCCAAGTTTTATTCTGTGAGCTCACTTCAGGGAAAAGACCACAGGGTTGCTCTCTCTGCGAAGATACAAGGACCAACTCAAAGCAACTCTGAAAACCATTAGCATTGAGCCTACATCGTTTGAAACACAAGCCCGAGACTGTACCAAATGGTGGTGTTCCATCACCATCGGAACCAAAATCTTCGAAGCCACCAGAAGAGAAAAAGAAGAAATCAAACGACAGCAGAGAAAGGCTCGAAAAAAATCAACCTCGTCCTCCACCAACATTGCCATGCAGTCGATGCCATCGACTCTTCTATGCAAGAATTGGTCTTCAGAATCATCAACGGCATTACTATATAGGAAGCGTTCGGCAAAGTAGAAAATAAATACTCGGATACAAGATAAAGCCGTCGACGACGGCACGAAGAAAATTTTTATAAGAGAGAAAACTACAAAAAACAAAAAACAAAGAAGAAAATGGAAATTGTCCACGATATAATGATCTTTTGTACTCTAGACATCTACTACTGGAATCAAACCTTAAAGTCCCTAAGTCGAATATCTGTCCTTACAAAACGGTCCATGTTTGCTTATAATCAGTGTCAAATCCTAATTCAACAAAAAATTATACCAAAACCATTATTCTTTGACCTGATCCCAATGCTACAATATTTTGCGTTTTAATCTACAGCATGGCACACATACACATTAAAACTTGCAGCAAAGCACTTGTATTTAGTGCACGAGGCAGTCTGAGTACGTTAAAGATGTCTTCTCTTTGATTGTGTTGCAATTTGCAAATTCATCGTCCGCCTACGTACTGACTCGTACCCAACTAAATCCCCATTAATCTTTAGTTAATCATCTTGATTCTATACACTGATTCACATCCGACTAGATTCCTACTAAACTTTGCAAATGCCCGTATTGTTTGTTTTTTAAAACCATCTCCATACATTGTTAAACACCGTCTCGTAAATTCTATAATCTGGCATTAGGCTTCAAAAGTTAAGTCTCTATGAAGCTTCTATGTTGTGTACGAAACAGTCCAAAAACTGAAGACGTGATAAGCCATCATAATGTGCTAAAAAAATTAATAGATTGTCTACATACTAGTATATTAGACTCAAATATTTTCCTCTGTTTTTGAAGAGAACGCGTTACTCTTCAAGCCTAAATTAACTAATTAACTGTATAAACCAAGGGCAATTACTTATAATAGACTTGTGTCATATCCCGGAGTGACTAGTCTGTTTGAGACCGAGATTACTGGCCTCTTTACAACCACAGATCACTGGAAATTACATTAAAACAGTCCAGTTTCAACCATTATAGTGTTAGGTTTGAAACGTCACTTTTATTGGCATATTTTGGATTCGTTTTAATTTGGTATATTTCTGGATTATTTTTAATTTGATTTAGTCTGTTCAGGAGTCAATTTTTACAATGGAATCAATCATACAACCAACTGAACTGAAACCGAACTATTTCTAGCTCTTATATCGAAACTTGAGGAATATAGTTGCAGACGTACGTATGAAGATGAGGTAGAATGCAGGTGAGGAATGTAAATACAAACTCAGTCTCACCTGTCTTGGAGAGATTTCACTTAAGAGCATAAATACGAAACATGTGACATAATAACAATAATAATAATAATAATAATAAT
>NC_142934.1:83984379-84006879 GCF_046866305.1 Octopus bimaculoides | reverse complement strand
TTCTTTCAGTTTTCGTCTACCAAATCCACTCACAAAGCTTTGGTCGGCTCGAGGCTATAACAGAAGACACTTGCCCAAATTGCCACGCAGTGGGACTGAACCCGGAGCCATGTAGTTGATAAGCAAGCTACTTAATACACAGACACTCCTGCGCCTATATATAAAGTGTCCACTAGCGGAGGACACTTTAGCCAATATGCTGCGCAGTGGAACTTAACCACAAGCCACCTGGTTGCGAAGCGAGCTTCTAACCACACAGCCATGCATATACGAACAATCTTTGTTTTATAAGTAATCTTTAACGAAGCGTAAAAAAAATTCCACTCAATATCACTTCCAATCTAGTCCAATCTGATTCTTATATCACCGGTTTTCAGCTTTTTGCTATTGCATCTTGTTTTGGAAAATCGATATTCCTTCACAATCCATTTTTTATTATTAATAATACATTCCAACGAGGCGCATTTGACTTCTCATGCTTTTCTTCGGAAAATATTCTGCTGTTTTTGCTTCCAGTATTTTGTTGTTGTCGTTATGCTTTGATTCCTCAGAAATATTATTTTTCTTTTTATTTGTTCCAGTCGTAGGACTGTGGCCATTCTGGGGTACAGCCATCAAGAGTTTTCGTTAAAGAAATCGAACCCGGTATTTGTCTTTTTTTAAAAATCAGGCGCTTATTCTGTCGGTCACTTTTGCTGAACCTCTAAGTTGCGGGAGCGAAAACAAACCAACACTGATCGTCAAACGATGCTGGTTTGAGGACAAATACAAACGTACACACACAATAGTAAATAAAAGGTTTTGTATCCATAGCTTTTTTAGAATTATACCGTGACCTTCAGGATCAGAAACGTTAGCCTCCCTTTCTTCGCCCTCAATTGTTCCTCAAAGAACGACCTTTTGCATGAGCCATTGCATCTTGCCACGTGACCATATTTTCTCAGATTTCTTTTCTTCTCTGCTGCGAAAAGGCCTTCATGGGATTTCTGAGACGTTTGATGGTTTTGTGATCCCGCTTATTAGTAATATAGTACAAATAAGAGATGCCTAAGATGCTACAGCAGCATATCATTTCCAATATCTTTCTTTGTATCTCTGCCGTGTGGAGGCGCAATGGCCCAGTGGTTAGGACAGCGGACTCGCGGTCAGAGGATCGCGGTTTCGATTCCCAGACCGGGCGTTGTGAGTGTTTATTGAGCGAAAACACCTAAAAGATCCACCAGGTTCCGGCAGGGGATGATGGCGAACCCTGCTGCACTCTTTCACCACAACTCTCTCTTACTTCCTGTTTCTGCTGTGCCTGTAATTCAAAGGGCCAGTCTTGTCACACTCTGTGTCACGCTGAATATCCCCGAGAACTACGTTAAGGGTACACGTGTCTGTGGAGTGCTCAGCCACTTGCTCGTTAATTTCACGAGCAGGCTGTTCCGTTGATCAGATCAACTGGAACCCTCGACGTCGTAAGCGACGGAGTGCCAACAACAATCTCTGCCGTAAGATTCCATCTCTCTTATGCACACAAGGAGATGGAGAGCATCGGTGCAGGACGGAATCTCATATTACTTTACATGGTGATATTTCTGTTTCTCCATGTTAGCTTGAATTTGATTTTTGTGCAGTTCTTACAGGTATTTCTTTCCCCTTAATATTACCGCTAAGTTTGTGAGCAGGTAAAATCATCACTGCGCCGGACAAATTATCTAGCGGCATTTCTTCCGGTTGACTTTGCCTTTCATTCTTTCAGGGTCTATAAAATATATAGGTATAGACTGAAAGTAGTGACGTTGATTATGAAATGCAGCAATAAGGCTGAGGAGAAACGCAATAGGGAAGCGTAGATCGTACGAAATTCACATACAATATAAGAGTCACATAAAGGCGGCGAGCTGGCAGAAACATTAGCACGCCGGGTGAAATGCTTAGCGGTATTTCGTCTGCCGCTACGTTCTGAGTTCAAATTCCACCGAGGTAGACTTTGCTTTTCATCCTTTCGGCGTCGATTAAATAAGTACCAGTTACGCACTGGGGTCGATATAATCTGTCCTTGTTTGTCCCCTCTATGTTTAGCCCCTTGTGGGCAATAAAGAAATAGGAAACGTTAGCACGCCGGGCGAAATGCTTAGCGGTATTTCATCTATCTTTACGTTCTGAGTTCAAATTCCGCCAAGATCGACTTCGTGTTTCATCCTTTCGAGGTCGATAAATTAAAAATCATTTGCATGCTGGGGTTGATCTAATCGACTGGCCCCTTCCCACAAAAAATGTCGGGTGTTGTGCCTAGAGTAGAAAAGAATATAAGAGTCACATTTGTAATATAGTCAGTTGAAAATCTTCAATCATTCGTAACTATCACTTTAGTGAAAGACAAAACTCCCCAGAGGAAGTTTTGCCTTTTACTAAAGTGATAAAAATCTAACACAAAACAAACAAGGGAATAACTCTAATAATATCAGCTACACCAGTTTTATTGGAAAATAAAAGCTGTTCTTAATGTCGAGTATTCGGACAAGGTTTACACAATGATTTAAATTGTATGAACAGATGTATTCTGACGACATATTAAAGAAACACAATAGTGATCTTTATTTCAGTTATTTGATAGATGTACAACGTTATTAACTGACAGACACAAGACATGATAATTTGGATGATGTAAATACATTGGCGATGAAGACACTCATACCACTTGCTATAAATTTATGTTTCTAGGCGGACAACTGATAGACATAAGATTGCGGTTATATGGTCTAATGAGAACAGATATTTATCAAATATTTTATCTCTTCCCATCATTCCCTTAAATCATATAGAACTACATTAGTCATTGTCGTCTGATACATGCAAAAAACAAGACAGTCACAACCGGACCGTCTCATTGAGATTCCTTCGTTCTTTTTCTCCCTATTGTTTTTTCCTCTCCTCATTTATCTTTTCCGTAGAAGAGCGTCTGCTCGAAACATTCACGACTTCTTCCAATTTTCCCGAGCGTCAACCTTGTTTCCTTTTTACCTCATCTTGGTGCTTTAAAAATTTGTTGTGCCATATATATATATATATATATACATACATACGTAGAGAGAAAGAGAGAGAAATGCACGTGAACATATATATATATACATATATGCATACATACATCAATATATATACCTACATACTCACCCCCACAAACACACACATACATACATATATATATATATATATATATATATATATATATATATATATATATATATATATATATATATATATATATATATATATATATATATATATATATATACATATATATATATATATATATATATATATATATATATATATATATATATTCTTTTATTTGTTTCAATCATTTGACTGAGGCCATGCTGGAGCACCGCCTTTAGTCGAACAAATCAACCCAGGATTTATTCTTTGTAAGCCTAGTACTTATTCTATCGGCTCTTTTTTCCGAACCACAAAGTTACAGGGACGTAAACACACCAACATCGGTTGTCAAGCGATGGTGGGGGTACATATACACACACACACACACACACACACACACACACACACACACACACACACACACACACACATATATATATATATATATATATATATATATATATATATATATATATATATATATATATATATATATATATATATATACATATATATACGACGGGCTTCTTTCAGTTTCCGTCTACCAAATCCACTCTCAAGGCTTTGATCGGCCCGAGGCTATAGTAGATGATACTTGCCCAAGGTGTCACGCAGTGGGAATGAACCCGGAACTACACAGCCACTCCTCCGCTTATTAGTTATATATATATATATATATATATATATATATATAAATATACACACATACACAGGCATATGTATATATATATATACACACACGTAGACATATGTATATATATATATATATATATATATATATATATATATATATATATATACACACATATACAATAGTATATTATGTATGTATGTATGTATGTATGTATGTATGTATGTATGTATGCATGTATGTACATTGGCAGATATTCACATTACATCAGTTTCATATAAGCAAACATGACATGCGCTCTCAGAGAACCACCGGCCGGATAATGGTTCAGCCAATATGGTTTATTGAGAATAGATTCTCGGGTGTGATGCAATACTTTACAAAAGTGCATCGCTCACCAAAATTGTATTGGTACAAATCCTTCTTAATCCAGTAACTTTAATACACTGTAGGATTTCAATCATTATTTATTAGAAGCAAGTCGCTCAAAGTTAAACAAATTCATGTCCTGGAGAATAAGTGTTTTAGGATTGCAATAATGCAACAAAAATGGAATATTATCATCAGATATTGTTTAAATGAAAGCATTAGCAATTTTTCACACAAACTTTATTTTATATTGGTCCATTTCCCTGTATGGTTTCTGGATTTCTCGTTTCGTTTCCTGAAAATTTTCCAATTCTTTTTTCCGACACATCCTTCTTTATTTTTTGCATTTTTGGAGAATGTTGTTCTGCAGAAAATAGTTAAATGTAAACTTCTCTCTTGTGCTAGTTCATTTGCATGCCAAGATAATATTCTTAAAAGATATATCAAACTATATTGAAAGCTTGTCTCTTTGAATTCAACCTAAGCTGGGATATCGTCGACGTAAACGATATCCCAGATTAACTTGTAGTTGAACATTAAAACAGTTTTTAATGTTCATCCACAAATCGTTCTTTCGTTTATCTCTGCACTTACAACTTACAAGCAGTAGTAATACGTTTAACAAACTTGTCTTCTGTTTCTCTTTCAGCCTTTCTCTCTCTCTCTCTCTCTCTCTCTCTCTCTCTCTCTCTCTCTCTCTATATATATATATATATATATATATATATATATATATATATATATCACTCTCTCTCTCTCTCCCCCCACCAAAGAATGCTCCTTCTCGCTCTCTATTTCACAAAATTTCAATCTCTTCCTCCCTATTACCTTATATCAGTTACAATCTTTACATCATTTTAACTTTGAAGTTCTTTTTACCGTTGTGCTTTTATTTTCCTTTTTCTTTTAAGTATCATTTCTTTTATAGATTCTTTCCTTCGTCTTAAAAGAACTTATTCCAAGAGGAATATTTATTTTAGAAGTTCGTTAAAGAAATGAATTTGAGTTTTAAATCGCTTTTACTTCTCTTCTATTTCCTCATTATTCATTTCTCTTATCTATTTTATTTATTTATTTTATTTATTTACTTTTGCCTGGAACAAGCTCATTTGGAGCTGCAAGCATTTTTCAAAAGTAATTTTAAAAAACTGAACAACCTCGATCTGTATGTACTACAGAAGAACACATAAGATAGTAAGTTATAAAACTTTGAAATGGTGTTTAAATTGTTTTGCTCGTGTTAGAACTTCTACGAAAATCCCAAAGCGTTACACTTTGCAATCCTTTCTGATTAAGATTTCCAGTCAGTCTCGCACCACCTTATCTCACTGCATTTCTAAATTCAGCTGATACACCACTAAATCATATATATATATATATATATATATATATATATATATATATATATATATATACCGGAGTAAGCACATGAAATGTACAACAAGGTGGAAAAAAGAGTACTCAAATTCCAGAGGTAGAGTAATATTTAAAAGCAGCAGAAATTGAACGGGAACGTGAAACTCAGAGTAACGGTTTTTTTGTTATATTTCTGCTGCTTTTAAATAAAGTATATATATATATATATATATATATATATATATATATATATATATATATATATATATGTATATATGTATGTATGTATGTATGTATGTATGTATACACACACATACACTCGGATATATATATATATATATATATATATATATATATATATATATATATATATATATATATATAAATGTATGTATGTATATATAAAAAATACAAAAATGGGACAAGAACGCAAAATATCCTGACAGACGATACAAAGAAAATAAGGACGGGTCATTTAAGAGCAAATAACCTTATAATTATAGATTTATAGAGAAAATGAATTTTATTTTCGTAATTAATATACAAAACTTAATCCATATGCCAAATTTGAAAACAATTGGAGCAAAATTGTAAACAGAGACGAAAAGCACAAAGATCCGTATGTTTCATCGTATGTTTATTGAAAGGTATTTTGAAATGGTTCTGTGGCAGTATACTGGAATAAAGTAATGAAACTATAAATTCATCGTTTGCTTCCCCACCACATGGTTCCAGGTTAAGTGCGTGACACTTTGGGCAAGTGTCTTCTCCTATAACCTCGCGTCGACCAAGCCTTGTGAGTGGATTCAGTAGACGGAAAGCTCGTTGTATCTATCTATCTATCTATCTATCTATCTATCTATCTATCTATCTATCTATCTATCTATACGTATATATATATATATATATATATATATATATATATATATATATATATATATATATATATATATATATATATATATATATATATGTATATATATATAAATCTATATGTGTGTGTGTGTACATGTGTATGTACCCCACCACCGCTTTGACAACCGGTGTTTGTGTGTCTGCGTCCCCGTAACATTAGCAACAAAGAGAGACCGATAGAATAAGTGCCAGGATGTTTTTTAAAAGTCCTAGGCTGGATTCATACGACTAAAAATTCTTCAAGGCGGTGCCCCAGCATGATCGTAGTCTAATGATTGAAATAAGTAAAAGACAAAAGATAAAACTATTATACCCTACTTCAGTTTCATCTTTCAGATCAACTGTGTTGTTGTTGGTCAAGAAAAATGCCATACAGGAAGTAAAACTCAAATTTTTGTCTATCATGTTTTGTGTTACCACCATCAATCACCAGGGTGGTCCACCACCGCTATGATTTTGTTGTCATCTACTCATTGCAAATAGCTGATAAGCAGATGAAAGTTTAACATTCCTTTCATCTTTCAGGGAGAAGTTCAATTTAGCAAGGCAATGCTCCATACGTTTTAAAATAATAATAAAAAAATCTCGCGTCTTAAAATATACGGCAAATACCGTAAATATGTTACTGTTTTTGATAGAGAAGAGATGCATCGTATGTTAATGTGAATGTCTTTTCATAGAGAAAAACCTTAAATTTTATGCAAAACTTACATTTCTTTTCGGAAGGCGAATTAATTTAATCCACGACCTGGATTTATTTTCAGGGTGAAGAATTAATTTTAATCCAAAACACTTGCTTTTCACTTGTTTGTCCGAATACACTTCACAATAAAACACTGATATTCTTGATTAGATTCAGAAATCTGTATTATGTATACACAACAAAATTTTTTTTTTTTTTTTTTATATTTGACATTATCTATTTATTTGTTTATTCAGAAATATATTACAGTGAACGTATCGTTGCCCGGACTGATGAAATAACGATTGCGTTACTTCGATTTTGATTTGAAGTGAAATTTCAAAATCTTCACTAACATAGCGGAACCATCTAGGAGCTTGCTTTCTTTGCAACTATGTATCCATAGAGTCAGTCCCATTGCACGGTACCTTGGGCAAATGTCTTCCACTAATAGCCCCGGACCAAACAATACCTTGTGAGTGAATTTAGTAGATGGCATCTGTTTGGAAGCCCGTTGCATATGTGTGTGTGTGTGTGTGTGTGTGTGTGTGTGTGTGTACGCGCATGTGTTTATGCTTGTCTTCCCCACACCATTGACAACCGGAGCTATAGTAGAAGGCATTTGTCCAAAGTGCGCGCACAGGGATTGAACACAAAACCACATGGTTGTAAAGTGAGATTCTTAACCACAGAGATTCTTAACCATGCTCACGCCTGTTAAGTTGTAACATCGCCTGCGGGATTCGAACAGCGCATTTCTTGTAAACCGTCTGGCTGTTCTCAGAACACCAAAGAGACGTCAGTGTTGACTTTTCAAAATCTATTTTATACTAATTAGTGATTGTGTCATTAATTTCATGTGGATTAATTAATGATTGATAAAACCTGATAAACTTGATAAAAATGACAACCAAATCTCATGAACATCACTCTCTGCCGACTTGAAGAAGAGATGGTGGACTAGATAATGTAGGTCTAAAGACATAATGTAGGTCACGAGACAATGGGATGGTCACGGTACGAATGCCTTTACCATTATTCTGTTCGATCACAGATGCTTTGAGGCTGACCAACTGCAATTTTGGTAATCGAATGTGTTTCATGAAGAAGAACAGGATAGCCAAAGCTAAACTGCCTCTACGATCGTTCTTCAAGATCAGAGATGCTCCGAGATTAAACAACAATCTTAGAAACAGAATATGGCTCGAAGAGGAATGTATAATTAATTTGTATAGCATTTCTGTATTGAAACGCAGCTCCACGGCTTCACCAATAAAATATATCTCACGTTTGTTGGATTGTCTCCCTTAATACAAAACAATTGCGCTCGGAGGACGATGTAATGGTTTTGGAACGTAATAAATAAAATGCTTGATTTATGTTTATAGAAAAGCTTTATACTGGATTAATCTCCAACTCTGCTCGTCACACACATACACACAAAAAAAAAGAAGAAGAAAAAATTGTCCAGCCAAACAAAATGTTTGAATAGATAATGGATGTGAGAAAATAGAGACCGGAAGGTCGACAGATTGCAAATTTCCAATGAAATAAACTGATTGTCTTCGCTTTCTGTCAAGTGAAATTAATTGGAAGAGATTTAAAACTAATTTCTCTTATATATTAAGACACAAACATATATCACAAAGAAACATGAATGTTGAGTTGTTGAAAATGTCCATGAGATTAAGAAAAGCCTGAATATGTCACGGAAATGCGAAACGCCGTATAATTCTAAATCTGCCGATAAATCAAGATTTGAATTGCAAGAATATTCTATTAAAGCCATGAATAAAGTAGAACACAACGTCTATTGCAAAATAACCAATGATGACACAAAATCACGTTAGCCAAGAAAACAAACAATGTTTGACTCATTTGCTGTATCCCAAAGGAAAGCGTTATCCGCCTTCAGTAGTACCACATATGGTTGAACAAATTATCTATTGTTATAATACGTTGGTTGATGTATTGATATAACCTCATTAAAAAGTCACAAAATAATGAAATATTTGCTACAAGTTAAAATACGAGTTCGATATTGAGAATGCAATGGAAACGGATTTAAATAATCGTTTTATAGAAACGAAAAAGAAAAAAAAAAAGAAAATGATAGGGATTATTCTTCATTATCAGCAATAAGAAATGGAGCATTCACGTGACGTTCTGACAATGGTATTATGTATGTAGTTGTGTGTGTATGTGTGTGCGCGGCAACATAATACATTTATATGAATGTGCGAGTAAGTGAGTATATGTATTTTCCTAGTATCGTTTTCGCAAGCGTGGCTGTGTCGTTAAGAAGCTCGCTTTGCAATCACGTGCTTTCAGGTTCTTGGACAAGTATTTTCTACTATAGCCCCGGATCAACCAACGCCTTGTGAATGAATTTGGTAGAAGGAAACTGTGTGGAAACCCGTCGTATATGTTTGTGTGCGTTCGAGTTGATCCCCAATTTCTTGACAACAATTACTTGTTAGTTTGTTTACGTCTCAGTAACCTAGCGGTTCAGCAAAAGAGACCGATAGAAGGTGGACGTAAAGAATGTGGACCACACTCCCTTTCGTTATTTTATTTATTTATTTATGTTTACAGAATCCCTCATTTTCGAGTACGGAGATTCTGATTCTGCAAAAAAAAAACAAAAAAAACGGCATTTTAAAATTTTAATTTCTCCCCCGCCTCACCCACCACCAAATTCTTCAATTTTCACTTTTACAGAATTATTTTTTTTTTTTTTTGCGAAATACATAGAAAAATACGGAGATTATGATTCTAAAAAAAAATTCTGAAAAAGTGAAAATTGAAGAATTTGGTGGTGGGTGAGGCGGGGGAGAAATTAAAATTTTAAAATGCCGTTTTTTTTTGTTTTTTTTTTTGCAGAATCAGAATCTCCGTACTCGAAAATGAGGGATTCTGTAAAAATAAATAAATAACGGAAGGGGGTGCGGTCCACATTCTTCACGTCCGCTTCGATAAAATAAGTACATGACTCCAAAAAATAATTCTGAGACTGATTTATCCAACTAAGCCATTCAAGAGAGTGCCCCAGCATGGCCACAGTTCAATGATTGAAACAAGTAAAAGATGATAAGCACAAAGAAGATACTAGTTTGTAAGAAGCAAACACCTCCATTATCGCAATTTAGGTTTACAAAAAAAAATCTACAGTCAGTAGTTACATACTAGCATATAAAAAAAAAAAGGCCTTGCTTACGTTCACTTTTCTACTTAGAAAATAAAAATTGTTCAAGATGATGACTAAAACACTTAGTAATGTTACAAAGTAGTTGAGCCGAAGAGTTTTCGTTCTCAAGTGATTTGAATGAAATACTAACTTCAAAAATGTAGCTGACCTTCCCAACTGCAGTTTAGAAATTACGAGGAGGAAGATGAAAATATCATTAGATTAGACACATAACTTGAGAAGGAACATGAAATAAAAACTGACACTGATCTCTCCCAAAGGAACATTGGCAAATCCTACATAAGAGAGAGAAAAAAAAGTACACACACACACACGTGCGTACATGCATGTATTTGTGTATGTGTGTGTATGTATAAAAAGTCATCGAGATGAATGTACACGGGTACTTACAGTAAAAAAAAGTTTTAAAAAAAGGTCGGCCTTGGGGGAATAAAGAACACTAGAAGATTGCTGTGTATTCGTCTGTGTGTGTGTGTGTGTGTGTATGTGTATAAGTCTGTGTGCGTGTGCGTGTGTAGATATATATGTGTCTCAGATATATATCCATATGTTAAACAACTACGACATTATGTATGTATACAAGGTGGTGAGTTGGCTGAATCGTAACACGCTAGGCAAAATACTTTTTTACGTTCTGGGTTCGAATTCGGTCGAGGTCAACTTTACCTTTCATTCTTTCGGGGTCGATGAATTCAGTGCCAATTGGGTGCTGGGGTCGATGTAACTGAGTTACTCACTTCTCCGGAATTGCTGATCTTATGCCAAAATTTGACACTGATATTATGTATGTATGTATGTATGTATGTATGCATGCATGTGTGTGTGTGTGCGTATATGTGTGTATAAAGATATGCCTGTACATATATGTATATAGAGTAAGCGGTGAGGAGAGAGATATTTGTGTATATATATGTACATGTATATATACATTATATATATATATATATATATATATATATATATATATATATATATATACATATCCTATAAATGATAATAATGGTATTTTTATATAAGCTTAAAGCTTATGGCGATCACCGCGCCATGACTCGGGAAAATAGTCTAATAAAGGGGCATATAAGCCCTTGGCGCCGTATAAAAAAATCCATTTGCATACATATAAATATATAATACAAAAATGGGACAAGAATGCAAAACATCCAGACAGTTAGGTGATGCAAAAAAGAGGGCAACACAACATCCAGACAGACAATACAAAGAAAACAAGGACGGGTCATTCGGAGTTTTCTTTCCTCAGTCGAGTTCCAGATTATCTTTGCAACGTCGGCTGGTTATACTCGAGATTGCTCCAATCTGGTCAGCACCAAGGAAAAACTAGGCTAAGAGCACTAGATTCCTTGGAAGAAAGCACCGAATGTATACGAAAACAAGGAAGGAAAAAAACGGAGAAATGGTACACAAATACAAATAACAGGACATTAACAACGGGTGTCTTTCAACTAAGGACGAATCAAATTATATATATATATATATATATATTGTGTGTGTGTGTGTGTGTGTGTGTGTGTTTGTCCCCCCAACATCGCTTGAAACCGATGCTGGTGTGTTTACGTCCCCGTCACTTAGCAGTTCGGCAAAAGAGACCGATAGAATAAGTACTAGGCTTACAAAGAATAAGTCCTGGGGTCGATTTGCTCGACTAAAGGTGGTGCTCCAGCATGGCCACAGTCAAATGACTGAAACAAGTAAAAGATAAAAGAAAAATAAAAGAAATATATATATATATATATAATCTTTTATGTGCAGTTAGATGAGCGACTGTTACTGCGGAGTTTATTGCTCTACGTAGATTGTCATCATGTAGTCTGCTTCCAGTTTCGTGGCATGGTTACTAATGCACTTAGTAGTATTACTGAGTATGATATATATCGTGCAAGTGCAGGAGAGTTATGTTACCTATACAAGGTCTTGACGTGTGGCACTTGTGTGTGTGTGTGTGTGTGTGTGTGTGTGTGTGTGTGTGTGTGTGTGTGTGTGTGTGTGTGTGTGTGTGTGTGTGTGTGTTAATGACTCTGAGAGCTATGCCATTGGATCGCAAGCTCCTGTTAAGACCTCCTATGTTAGACAGGTCAAAGGATAGAGGTAGACTAATGTGGACAACTTCTTCCCAGAGGTAAAAATGGTTTGCTGGAAGCGAAAACGCCTGCCTTACATAAAAAAAAGCCACCAAAGTTACACAAGCATCGATGACAAATCGAAATCAAGCAAGATGTGAAAGATGAAGGCCTTATAGTCTAGGGTTGAGAACATTCAATAAAAGCCGTCGATAGACTATGCTCTATAGGGAGTGAAAGCGTTAAGTAAGAAAGAATTCAGTCTGTTAGAAATAATAACCAAATGCGAAAGAGAGAGATGAGCGTCCTGGGCCACAACGACTATGCTCTATAGGGAGTGAAAGCGTTAAGTAAGAAAGAATTCAGTCTGTTAGAAATAATAACCAAATGCGAAAGAGAGAGATGAGCGTCCTGGGCCACAACGAACGGTACGTTCGATCGTTTCTCGTGTACGTACGTCCGTCCTGGGCGACAACGAACTGTACGTGCGTCCGTTCGTTCGTTCGTTTCGCATGAACGTACGCCCGACCTGGTCGACAACGAATGGCACGTGCGTCCGTTCGTTCGTTCGTTTCGCGTGAACGTACGTCCCTCCTGGGCGACAACGAACGGTAGGTGCGTCCGTTCATTCGTTCGTTTCGCGTGAACATACGTCCGTCCTGTGCGACGACGAACGGTACGCTCGTTCGTCTCACGTGAACGTACGTTCGTCCCGGGCGACAACGAACGGTACGTGCGTCCGTTTCGCATGAACGTACGTTCGTCCTGGTCGACAACAAACGGTAGGTGCGTCCGTTCATTCGTTCGTTTCGCGTGAACATACGTCCGTCCTGTCCGACGACGAACGGTACGCTCGTTCGTTTCGCGTGAACGAACATCCGTCCTGGGTGACAAAGAACGGTACGTGCGTCCGTTCGTTCGTTCAAATCGCATGAACGTACGTCCGTCCTGGGCGACAACGAACGCTAAGTTCGTTCGTTCGTTTCGCGTGAACGTAGGTCCGTCTTGGGCGACAGCAAACGGTACGTGCGTCCGTTCGTTCTTTCGTTTCGCGTTTATGTACGTCCGTCCTGGGCGACAACGAACGGTACGTGCGTCCGATCGTTCGTTCATTTCGCGTGAACGTATGTCCATCCTGGGCGACAAAGAACGGTACGTGCTTCCATTCGTTCGTTCGTTTCACGTGAACGTATGTCCGTCCTGGGCGACAACGAACGGTACGTGCCTCCGTTCATTCGTTCGTTTCGCGTGAACGTACGTCCGTCCTGGGCGACAACGAACGGTACGTGCGTCCGTTCGTTCGTTCGTTTCGCGTGAACGTACGTCCGTCCTGGGCGACAAAGAACGGTACGTGCGTCCGTTCGTTCGTTCGTTTCGCGTGAACTTACGTTCGTCCTGGGCGACAACGAACGGTACGTGCGTCCGTTCGTTCGTTCGTTTCGAGTGAACGTACGTCCGTCCTGGGCGACAACGAACGGTACGTGCCTCCGTTCGTTCGTTCGTTTCGCGTGAACGTACGTCCGTCCTGTGCGACAACGAACGGTACGTGCGTCCGACAACTTTAACATGAAACAACTTGCGATGTACAATTCTTTTTATATGACACATTTTATCAGTGTCCCAAGTTTGAAAGTGTTTCGTTAAGAAAACAAGTGTTGCCCGTCAAACCAAAATGATCCGAAAGGATTACTATTAGGTTGCGAGTGAGGAACGGGGAAAACGAACTGAAGGTTCCAGTCTAGAGACTTCTGCTGACAACAGAAATGAGAAATAAAGTGTAGTGGGAAAAGAATGCAAAATAGATAAATGAAAAGTAAATAAATAAAACAAAGCAAAACAGCGTCGATTCTGGTGAAAATACATAATGAACGGTAGAAGGGCGGTTGGTAGAGCGGAAGTGAGTAGAATGGTGATTTACTGTCAAAAGAAGTGACAGTTAAAGAAATTAGGCGAGATGCATGTGTGATGGGTTAAGAGATTGGAGGAACACGTTATGTAAGCGTGAGCGTGTTGTCACGCGTGAATGAGTTTGTGTGCGTGTGTGTGTGTATCTGTGCTATGAGATATATATATGAGTGTGTGTGTGTGTGTGTGTGTGTGTGTGTGTATACATATATGCATACATACATATATATATATATATATATATATATATATGTGTGTGTGTGTGTGTGTGTGTGTGTGTACGTATGTATATATGTGTGCGTGTGTTTGTGTGTGTGGAATAGGAGATTATGCAATTAAATGCCTTAGCTTGCAGCTGTTTCTGCTACTACATACAGTACATCCAGACCTGAGTGCTTGTGCGTCACCTTAATACTTCCTCGGAGATTTCATTTAATTTCATATTTACGCGCTGTTCTCGAATAACGCTTTATTCCGAAGCATATACTTTGAGTTCTAGCACAAATGGCAGAGCCCAATTGTCATCGTTTACTTAGGGAGAGAAGGGCAAAGCTCAAGGCCCTTTATTTACTTTTTCTTTTTGTTAAGGTGTCCAAGACTAACAAGATAAAAGGATAAGTTACCTGAAAATCAGATTGTAACTGCCTTGGCTCTTCGCGTTCTATATTCAAATCTTGCCATAGCTTGCTTTGATGATAGACTTAATACATCATCCTGTGTTACACAACCATCAGGCCCTTTGGGTGTCTTTAGTAGAGTTCGAACTGTTGCTAGCATTCGGATCTAGACTCCGTTTTTGAGGATAACTTCCTCTCTTCCTTCTACAAGTCTCGGAAGACCTGTAAGGAGCCATTGCCATTGCGTGTCCCCCTGACTAGGAGACAGAAAACAACGCTCTCGAAATGTCGAGTCTGAACGATTACAAACAGTGGGAAGTTCTCTGAAGGTACAGACAATCCGGTAATAGTGTGGAATCGGATGATTGTATAGATCGACCGCCCAAGAACTGAGAATACAAGAGTTGGAATGTATTCTGAAGGTGTGAGATTTTAAGAATTCTACCATTTCATTGCGCTGAACTCTAGGCTGCTACTTTTTTCTATCGGCAGAGTTTGAACTCGGAGTACAAAGCTACCAAACAATTAATGCAAAGTATTTATTCGTACGCGCTGACCTTCTTTCAGAATATTTCGATAATGGTGGGAGGGGCAGGCTCTGGGAGGAAGACACCATGATTTCTGGATTCCGACAGTAGGGATCTGCATTCTAGAATATCGCAGTTAACCTCGAATGAGATTCCTGATCCGGGAGTATTCGCAACAGGGTGGCCACGATTTGTTGACGTTGTGAAATGTGCTTATACGTGGGTAAATGACTGCATGTGTATATTTGCCCGTGTATATATGTGTGTGTGTGTGTGTGTGTGTGTGTGGTGTAGTGTGTGTGTGTGGTGTAGTGTGTGTGTGTGGTGTAGTGTGTGTGTATAGGGAGAAAGGATGAGAGAAAAAGAGAGAGAGTGTATATTTTTATGTGTCCGAATTTATTTACAAACGGAAGAGCTGATTCATAGTTTGTCGAATTTTTGTCTTTTCTGTTTATTTTTAAGACGTGCTCCATTCGTAGGATAAATACATAAAATATATGTAAAAATATGTAAGAATATGACTTACATATAAAAGCTTGTGTTGGAGGGAACATCAAAAAGCTTCAGTTTCAAAGTATAATGATTTTTTTTCCTCCATGATGTGTTGTAACCGAATTTAAAAGATGAATGCTTCGTTATAGACTTAGAAATGTTTCTTGAGCTTTTATTTAGGGCCAATATATAGATAACAATTTATGTAGAAGTAGAACAATTGATGCCGGAAGGTCAAAAGAATAAATAAATAAATGTACCCAACAAAAGTTGTCTAAATGATTGAGGGAGTGAGAGGTGGCATATTGTTAGATATCTCTGAAAAGCAGGAATTAAATATCTACAGTGGATGAGATATATGAGACGAGACGCGGAATGAGAAATTACCCTGACAGTGAGTGAGGAATGTTGGAAAAGTGATATATAGATCAACATAAATATGCGTATACTCATATGCTATTTAATGAAATTTTGAGTCTTTTTCATTCAATTAAGTTTGTGTTTGCAAACTTTATCTTAAACCATTTGAAGATGTAGGCTACCGCTAATTCTACGTTAAAACAGAAAAAGAAAAGGAATATGTAAATACTGTCGCACGAAGCAGCGTTGAATAGACTATATTCGTGTAAAGTTATGTTTAACGCGTTAGAGTGTCTTCGGACGGGATAAGACCTTCAACTGCGTTTCTGCATCTTATGATCCTGTGATGTCACAACACGCCTTCCCCCAAATGTGGTTTCAAATATGTCTAGGCGTGGAATTTTTTCCCGGCACTATTTCTGCAGCGAAAGGCCTTATCACGTCCAAATGCACTCGAAGAAGTTAAATACCACATTACACAAAGAATAAGGTTGTCGCTTAAAATTCTGTAAGAAAAATATCTGAATCTCAACAGACAAAATAGTGTGTGCCTGCCTGTCTGCGCACGCGCTTGTGCGTACCTGTGTGCGTGTGTGCGTGTGTGTATGTGTGTGTGTGTGTGTGAGCATGCCCGTGTGTGTGAGCATGCCCGTGTGTGTATGCATGCGTACCTGCGTGTGTGCGCACGCACATGTGTATGTGTATTTGTTACTTAAATGAATCTGCTTCTTTTTGTTCCTAGTACAAACATGATGAGAAGATTGGTTGACTTATTACTTCCGCCTTAGCGAAGGCAGAGGTATAGTTTTTCTTGTTTTAGCTATTGAGGTGCGGTTATGCTGGAGCCACGTGTTCAACGGCGTTAAAGGATCATATCGACCCCAGTAAATATTTCATTCTTGTACATATTTTATCAATGTATATTTGTCGAACCGGTAAGTACATTTTGACATAACAGGACACTCCACCAGGCTGGAATAGTAAAATCAAAGACTAACACTGTTTGACCTTTAAAGTCCCTCAATTATTTAACCGTTCCTCAAAAAGGAGAGAAAATGGTTAAGATTTTCTGAGAGACTTCTAAAAATCACCTTGGTTCATTTCTTTCCTGTAGATAAACTATAGGCCCATAGCACGCTTAAATATGTTGAATAAACCGGACACAAGTTACTTGAGTGTCTTTCTCCACAATCACAGCGAAAAAAACATTGAGATGATTGATGAACAGGTACAAGTTGCGTTAGAAGTTTGAGCGGCATTGAACTGTTTCTCATCAACAGAACTAACCTTAAGGAAACGAGGCAGAAGCGCCGAGGAAGTATAATGCCAGTATAACATATTGTGTAGCTGAGGTAGATTTCAGGCAGCTGAAGCGTAGGTCATATCTAACTTATTAGTAGAATCCGGTGAATATATTTTAAAGTTATAACCATCTGGGTATCGTAATTAATATAACTACATCGCGAAAAGCAAATTTACTGCGATATTTATCCACAGATAACATCATTTATGCAAGAGAAGGGAAGTGAAGAAGAAGAAGAAGAGAGAGAGAGAGAGAGAGAGAGAGAGAGAGGGAGAGAGAGAGAGAGAGACAGAGAGAGACAGACGGACAGGCAACGAAAAAGGTGAAAATAATTGATGAAGTATGTGGAGAGATGATGATCCACATTAAGATGCAAAATGAAAATATTGACGCAGGGAGAGTGAGCAAAACATGAAGTGAGCCAAAATCGACAAGCTGTGGGATATATTAAACCCATTAAGTCCCAGAGAACTTAAATTTCTGAATATTACTTTTAAATTTTTACAGATGATTGAAAGAGGCTAAAATGAAAAAAAAATAATTATTAAAACTCCTTTAATTCAAGTAGAAATCGAAATACTCGGTGTCCTATAAATAGGACACTGAGACAATGTGATATTGCTTATTTAATGTTCTCATTTAGTGTCCTATTTATAGGACAGTGGGACTTAATGGGTTAAGATATGAAGAAATAAAAAGTCATGGTTTTTGTATAACACCAATTCCGTTGCAATCGAGCAGAAAATAAGGTCAAAGGCATACCAGCCTGGTTTACACTCTGACACTTGAAATGAAACAAATGAAGCATCTTAGGGCTGTATTTGCAAGTGATGGAAAGCAGGAGGACGAATCGGACGCTAGAATTGCTGGTACTGAGATAGTAATGCGCTAGGTCTCATCTCTTCGCTCCTCCGAAGAGAAGAGATTGTTAAAAAAAAGCACAAATAGTAAATCATATTCAATTCGACTTTCGAGCCTATCCTCCGACGGGTTGCGTAGTTCGGATATCACAGTATCTCTCCAGGCCGAGATGTTACTTCTCCGGATTGAGAGGTAAAAACTCCGGTTCTACTGACATGTGATGAGAATGTCGCAGGTAAGAATCGCAAGACGGATTCTACAAACCGAATAAACTGGCAGGAGATCCAGGGGTAGACTACGAGACGGCTAAACTATATCCATTGTCTAAATTGGTCGCGCTTAGGAATCCGGCCGGAAAGTATACTGACCGTTACTTCTGACAGGACCGTATGGATAAGGTGCCTAAGGACTCTCCTGCTACGACTAGTCCAAGGAAAGTGGGCAGGGTAAATGAATGGATGGATGGATGGATGGATGGATGGATGTATACATTACATGTCCAGTCTAAAAAGTTAGAATAGGGTGAGCTTTGGTTCATAATTACAAACGATTCAGTCACACGAGTTGTCCATTGTTTGCTCGAGAACGTAGTATAAACTATTGTTTAGCCTTAATACAACTCCTATTGAGCAGAACTATTATTACAGACATTCCAACCATGAGCCTCCATCTTAATTTATCGGATAGTAAAATGCTTTAACCAAAATGTCCCTTATTTAAGATGGTTTTGTGTGATTTGAGGTATATTTGGCTGCTATTTTGAGCAGAACATATAGAAGCTCAGGAGCGCTTGCCTTGGTTCGACCCTCCACACCCTAGAATTGTCCGGCGACGCTGTCAAACTTCTCTAAAAGAATGAAATGAAAAGATAATTGAACTGTCACCCGATCAATGATTTTCCCGTTTTTTTCTTTTGTTTGTGTGTGAATGGGTGGACGGAGTGAGATGGGGGTAAGATCTTGTTGGTGGTGGAGATGATGATGGTGATGATGCTGTTGCTGTTGTTGTTGGCGGTGGTGGTGGTAGTGGTTGTGGTAGTGGCGTTAATGCCGTTGCTGAGGCCGGTGATGGTGCCGATGAATGTGATGACGGCGGTGGTGGTGATGTAAATGGGTGTTCTTGTAAGCGATGCTGGTACTGGATGGTGCAGTTAGTGGTGGTGATGGCGGTCGCATTACTGTTGTTGCTGTTGTTGTTGTTGTTAAGAGTGTTGTTGGTGGTGTGTTACTGTTCTTAATGGGCGTCTATGGTGGTGGTGGTGGTGGTGGTGATGGTGGCGGCAGTAATGATGTTGGTGGAAGTAGTGATCATGTCGTTGTTGGTGATGATGGTGGTACTGCTGTTGTTGTCGTTGATGGTGGTGGCGGTGGCGGCGGCAGTAGTTTTGGAGTAGTGGTGGTAGTGGTAGGGATAGGGTGGTGGTGATGATAGGGTGGTGGTGGAGTAGTGGTTATGGTGGTAGTGGTAGGGTAGGGTGGTGGTGATGATAGGGTGGTGGTGGAGTAGTGGTTATGGTGGTAGTGGTAGGGAGTGTAGTTGTGGTGGTGGTTGTAGTGGTGGTCGGGAGTGACAGCATAATCGGTGTTTGTTGTTGTTGTTGTTGTGGTGATGGTGGTGGTAGTGGTAGTAGTAGTGGTAGTGGTGGTATTTGCTGTTGTGGTGGCGGCAGTGGTATCATTAGTATTTCTGATGTTGCTGCTAATCTCTTGAACAGACCAATGATGGGAAGAGTTAAATCGTATTTCGTGATCCAATGAACAGCGTGAACGCTTTTTCATTTTTTAGTTAAATAGGATGAAATTTGAAGTAATTTGGCTATTATGTCAAGCACAGCCAGCGACCCACAGAGTCATATACGAGGTTACCTTCATTAAAAGACAGGCACAAGCTGTTTATATATTTATGAAGCTCCGACGAAGCTATAAGGTGACACACAAGCACTGGACAATAAGTGCATTGCTTCTTGCAGCAGAAACGACTGTAAGCTACGGAAGCTTATGATATAACTTCCTGTTCCCCTGTCTTTTATTAATCTCTTATTATTATGCTCTGTGGCTCAGTGGTTAGAGCGTCGAACTTATGACCGTGAGGTTGTGAGTTCGAATCCCGGACCGGGCTGCGTGTTGTGTTCTTGACTAAGACACTTTATTTCACTTTGCTCCTGTTCATTCAGCTGTAGAAATGAGTTTCGACGTCACTGGTGCCAAGGTGGATTGGCCTTTGCCTTTCCCTTGGATAACATCACTGGTGTGAAGAGGAGAGGCTGGTATGCATGTGTGACTGCTGGTCTTCCATAAAGAAACTTGCTCGGACTTGTGACTCGGAGGGTAACTTTCTAGGTGCAATCGCATGATCATTCACAACCGAAGGGGGTCTCCAAATGTTCTGTATTTGGCTGACGATTTTTTCTGAAGCTGAGTTTTAATGCCAGGTTATTAGTATAGCTATGCCAACTCGAAATATACAAACATACATACATACAAACATACATACATACATACATACATAGGACTAATAATAATAATAATAATAATAATAATAATAATAATAATAATAATAATTAGGATTATTACGAAGTAGCATCAGCATTACCTTTAATTTCTTTATGCGTGGCTGTGTGGTAAGAAGCTTGCTTTCTAACTACATGGTTCGGAGTTCAGTCCCACTGCGCGGCATCTTGGGCAAGTGTCTTCTACTATAGCCTCGGGCCGACCAAAGCCTTGTGAGTGGATTTGGTAGACGGAAACTGAAAGAATCGCGTCGTATATATATATATATATATATATATATATATATATATATATATATATATATATATATATATATATACATATGTTTGTGCGTCTGTGTTTGTCCCCTACCATCACTTGGCAACCGTTGTTGGTGTGTCCCCGTAACTTAGCAGTTCGGCAAAAGATACCTGTAGAATAATGAGGCTTACAAAGAATAAGTCTTGGGATCGATTTGCTCAACTAAAGGCGGTGCTCTAGCATGGCTGCAGTCAAATGACAGAAACCAATAAAAGAATAAAAGAATATATTGAGAGTTTCAATTAGACCTGCACATGTTTCTGCTGCATCGATTAGTAACAGTTGCAATTGTAGACTTACTGTAATACCGGTACAGGCTCTTCAGGATCTTCACTTTTACATCCTTCGATTTAACTGTTTATATATATTGTTGCTATTATGCGAAAGTGTCGGAAGTCCAAAACGCTGCTTTTTTCAGAAAACGAAAAATAGTTTCACCATTCCATAGCAAAACCGTTGTACTACACTTTGACAATTTTTAATATCCTGCCATCTGCTATCTCAAGCAAAAATAAATATTGAAAGAAAATGTATTTGGTCAAATTTGGACATACGACAGTTTAACATAATTGCAACGATATATATCAGCATGACCGCAGCTCTAAGCTGAAACTTAAAAAAAAAAAAAAAAAAAATACACACACACATGGAAGAAGTAAACAGACACCCTTATAATCATTAAAATTTATTTAAATCTGTAATTATACATTCAAATTATTTCTTAGTTGTTATAATGTGAACATTTAATATTTAGTATACATGTTCTTTGCATTTTTCAATGCAAGGGCCCTATTAGGCATGTTACTGATCAGATGGTGAATATTCTCTTGCGAAATTTCTTGCTAAGTTTCATGCAATAATCTTAAAAGATCTGGCTTTGAAGATGCTCTCTTGTTCTGTTTATGAAATGTCCTGTCCATTATGCCCCAGAGATGTTCTATAGGGCTCATATCTGGTGACTGGCTTGGTTATGGAAGCTTTCTAATTCCATTCTTTTCCAACAAAACTTGAGTCTCGTATCTCACGTGTTTTAGTTCTAAACGTTAGTTTGACACTTGTGATCACGTGGTGGGCGCCATTTTGTCACGTGATACACATAGGATATATTGCGTTGCTTTTGGATAGTACCTCATTCAGCCAAGTTTCCTCGTTAAGTTAAGTGATGTTGCTTTTTTTCCTTATATTCTTGCACGTTTTTTCCCCTTTACTAGCTAATCACATTTTCGTCATATATGTTTCCTTTTC
>NC_142934.1:83976879-83979379 GCF_046866305.1 Octopus bimaculoides | reverse complement strand
GTAAACAAATAACTACAAGCAGAGCGTCGGTTATCAGTTAATTTATATCAGGGATTATATCAGTTTTCAATTGCCATATTCTGGTTTTCTCTATTTCCAGAGTTTTATATTTGGATAGCTTGTCTTTTCTTGAGTTACTATATCATCTGTTGAAACTGATACTCCATCTGGGCGGTACCTCTTTTCTTGGTCTCTTTTGACATCAATATCCGGCTGATTAGCCTAATCTCCACGTCTGCACAGAAGTGCAGTCGTTTTATCATTCGCCGATGCCTTTGCTAACGCATGTTTACATCGTCGCCTTTCAGTCAATATTTCATTATGTTGTTGTAATTCACCTTTTACGGAAATTCATCACCCATCTCTACCATACTTGGAGAAGGTAAATGAATTCTTTGTTTGCTAATAAGAGAAAACAGCTCGCCGCCTTTGAAGCCATTGTTACTAAGATGGCGAAGGCGGCGAGCTGGCAGATACGTTAGTACGCCGGGCGAAATGCTTAGCGGTATCTCGTCTGCCGTTACGTTCTGAGTTCAACTTCCGCCGAGGTCGACTTTGCCTTTCATCCTTTCGGGGTTGATAAATTAAGTACCAGTTTCGCACTGGGGTCGATGTAATCCACTTAATCTCTTTGTCTGCCCTTGTTTGTCCTCTCTATGTTTAGCCTCCTTGTGGGCAATAAAGAAATAGGTATTTCGTCTTTCTTTACGTTCTGAGTTCAAATTCCGCTGAGGTCGACTTTGCCTTTCATTCTTTCGGGGTCGATAAATTAAGTACCAGTTGCGTACTAGAGTCGATTTAATCGATTGGTCCCCTCCCCACAAATTTCTGGCCTTATGCCTAGAGTAGAAAAGAATAAGAGAAGGCAGTTAGAGATAATGTAGTAAAATATTTCTTGCCCTAACAGGCATGGTTGTGAGGTTAGGGAGCTCGCTTTAAGCCATCTGGTTTCATTTGCCATTCCCAGAGTTTTGGCTGGCACCCTACTCACCTCGCAAAAAAAGAAAAGAAACTGGTGTTTGTTCTTCTTTTGTTGTTGCTGTTGATTTTCTTTATTTTTCTTTTATCTGAAGGTGGCGAGCTTGCAGAATCGTTAGCACGCCGGACAAAATGCTTCGTAACATTTCGTCCGTTTTTACGTTCTGAGTTCAAATTCCGCCGAGGTCGACTTTCTTTTTCGTCTTTCCGGAGTCGATAAAATAAGTACCAGTTGAGTACCAAAGTCGATGTAATCGATTCCTCCTCCACCCACCCACCCACCAAAAAAAAATTTGTTGCCCTTGTGGCAAAATTTGAAACTATTATAAGGCGGCGAGCTGGTAAAATCGTTAGCACGCCGGGCGAAATGCTTAGCAGTATTTCGCCTGCTGCTACGTTCTAAGTTCAAATTTCGCCGAGGTCGACTTTGCCTTTCATCCTTTCGGGGTGGATAAATTAAGTACCAATGAAACATTAGGGTCGATGTAATCGACTTAATCCCCTTCTCCAAAATTTCAGGCATTGTGCCTTCAGTAGAAAGGATTATTTTTCGTTTATCCTGATTTCGCTCAAACTTACCCGTCTACGACATTTTTCACTCCGGCAAATGTAGCAACTATTTTTTCTGAGATGCATTATTTAATCTCATGTTCTTTGGTTTCTACGTTTTTTTTATTAGGCCCACTTCCGGTTTGGCTCTGCGTACTTCGAGTGCCACGAGGTGTTGTAAGTCTATTTTGACGACCACTGACCACATGTCACCTTTCGTTAACCATGCTTTGACCACTCTCTCGTACTGCGATGCAAAAAAAAAAAAAATCACAATTTAGGCGCAGGAGTGGCTGTGTGGAAAGTAGCTTGCTTACCAACCACGTGGTTCCGGGTTCAGTCCCACTGCATGGCATCTTGGGCCAGTGTCTTCTACTATAGCCTCGGGCCGACCAAAGCCTTCTGAGTGGATTTAGTAGACGGAAACTGAAAGAAGTCCGTCGCATATATGTGTGTGCATATATGTATCTCGTCTGGCCGTAAAGCCTTTTCTGTTTGTTTTCCTGTCTTGTTTTGTGTCCGCCACTACATTCCTCCATGGCAAGATTTAATTTGTGTATACAAATTTAATTTGCGATCCATGGGAAGAGCCGTTTTAACGATGCGTCCTGCCCACCTCTTCGAAACGCCGGTGTTAAAACGGGGGTAGCTGATGAAGTAGAATGTTCTCTATGTGGCTTGTGTGTTTTCTGGTCTACGTTTTGTTTGCAATGTCCTGTACCCAGATATGCACCTATACATACAGGTGAATGTCGGTATGCACATACCTGTACGTATATATGCATATACTCATTTACTATTTGTTTATATATATATATATATATATATATATATATATAAATATGTGTGTGTGTGTGTGTGTGTGTGTGTGTGTGTTTGTGTGTGTGTGTGTTTATCCTCCCTCAAACATCGCTTGACAACCGATGCTGGTGTGTTTATTTCCCCGTCACTTAGCGGTTCGGCAAAACAGACC
>NC_142934.1:83969379-83971879 GCF_046866305.1 Octopus bimaculoides | reverse complement strand
GGAGTATATTATGGTGTTTATTGGCGCACTAGTGATTAACTGTTCAACATCTAAGGGAGCAATGATGCTTTTAGGTGTGGTTGAGAAGTATTGATAGGTTATAGCCCTAGGCTTACATAGGACATGAAATATGTTGTTGCTGGCACTCCGTCGCTTACGACGTCGAGGGTTCCAGTTGATCCGATCAACAGAACAGCCTGCTCGTGAAATTAACGTGCAAGTGACTGAGCACCCTACAGACACGTGTACCCTTAACGTAGTTCTCAGGGATATTCAGCGTGACACAGTGTGACAAGGCTGACCCTTTGAATTACAGGCACAACAGAAACAGGAAGTAAGAGTGAGAGAAAGTTGTGGTGAAAGAGTACAGCAGGGTTCGCCACCTTCTCCTGTCGGAGCCTTGTGGAGCTTTAGGTGTTTTCGCTCAATAAACACTAACAACGCCCGGTCTGGGAATCGAAACCAGATCCTATGACCGCGAGTCCGCTGCCCTAACCACTGGGCCATTGCGCCTCCACACATGAAATATGATGGTGTGACATTCATGCATTCTACAAATGTGTTAGAAACAAAAATGAAGTGAAGAGGCATTAATCGGGAATTGAAGTTGACATCCGGTTTCCGTTCGGCGGTTTTACTGTGTACGTAATCTTTGGCAATTCGTGCTGTGTTAAAAATTTAAACGATGGGCATTTCTCAGCTATGAGCTGGTTCTTCAGTTATGGATGTCAGTTATTCGAAGCTAATTTTTAAATGCAACTAAAATTATAGATTATATTATTCAGCAGCCGTAAAAGTTGGAAGGACACTAATTTGAATTAGATATCACTCGGTAATTATTCTTGACAGTCATCTGGTAACAATTAATTCGGAGATTTTAGATATGACTACAGAAATATATTAAAGCTAGCAATTAGATTATAAATCTGATATTACTTAAAAAGAACAGATCAGCTAATTAATTTCATAACCAATCATTTCTTTTACAAACCAATAAATACTTGAATTCAATTTAATTAAAATCAAACTAGATGTGTGAAACAATCAAGTCAGGAACAAATAGCGAAGCTTCATAATTTCCTGTCAATTTATTTTGATTTGTTTTGTTCCGACAGAGGAAATAATAATATTTATGTTGTTATACTACTGTACTTTATGCTTCAGGTTTAAACGATTGACTGTGCATCTCCAAAATATTGGTAATTAATTGGTTTTACCGTTTAGATGAACTAGAAGTTATTTTCTCGAATACGGAATTGAAGCATGTGCCGCAGAGAAGAAATAGGCTTTCAATCAGCTGTTTCTAAGCCATGGTTCCAGTTTCGATTTCTTGTTGGAACAGTTAAATGCTTTACTTTTTCTGGAACAACCTATGACTTAAAGTTTCTCGTAAATAAATGTTTCTCGACCATTTTTTTTTTTTTACCTATGGACCCCTTGGCTTCCTGTTTTATTCGGGTGGACCCACCTGGCCATTCGATGTTTAAAAAATTATCTTGTATTTTTATGATTCAATGTTATTAGGAGTTGTGAGGCGGCGAGCTGGAAGAAACGTTAACACGCCGGGCGAAATGCTTAGCGATATTTCGTCTACCGTTACGTTCTGAGTTCAAATTCCATCGAGGTCGACTTTGCCTTTCATCCTTTCGGGGACGATAAATTAAGTACTAGTTACACACTGGGGTCGATGTAATCGACTTAATCCGTTTGTCTGTCCTTGTTTGTCCCCTCTATGTTTAGCCCCTCTATGGGCAATAAAGAAATACATATTGTTAGATGTGAGGCGGCGAGCTGGCAGAAACGATAGCAGGCTGGGCGAAATGCTTAGCGGTATTTCTTCTGTCTTTACGTTCTGAGTTCAAATTCCACCGAGGTCGACTTCGCCTTTCATCCTTTCGGGGTCGATAAATTAAGTACCAGTTGCGTACTGGGGTCTAATCGACTGGCCCCCTCCATAACAATTTCGGACCTTGTGCCTAAAGTAGAAAAGAATATTATTAGGATTTGTATAAGAAATTAGAATATTTTGTGTACTGCAGGAGTATAACCAACTTTGACAACAAAATCGTATATGGAACCCTTGGCCCCTGGTTGAGAACGGTTGACGATAATGAATTGAAATAATCCTTTTTAAAGGCACAGGGAACGAAATTTTAGGGGAAGGGAGTAGTCAATTGCATCGACCCCAATGCTCAACAAATGTTTATTATATCGACCTCGAAAGGACGAAAGGGAAAGTCGACCTCGGTGGAATTTGAACTCAGAACGTAAGGACGCACGAAATGCTGCTAAGTATTTTGTACGGCGTGCTAATGATTCTGCCATTTCGCTGCCTTAAATGGATTGAAATAATATCGACTCAGCAGGAATTTTCATCTACTTTATCGATTATGGGAAAAGTAGTGCACTGCGTAAGTGCAATGCCTCTATCATTGGAAAGAAAAAGAGTGAGTGTGTGTGTGTGTATGTATGTATGTATATATGTATGTATGTATGTATG
>NC_142934.1:83944379-83964379 GCF_046866305.1 Octopus bimaculoides | reverse complement strand
AAAGGGAAATGAAAGTGTCGCCTCTGGAGTTTGCAAATGACCACTCTACCGATGGGTAACTGGGCAGAAAATATTTACAATCAATAAATGTCTTAGAACAACCAGTCACTCATCTGGGAAGGCCTTGAAATCAATGTTACCAACTGGGGACTATATGTGTCGCAGTGGTACTAAAAAGACTCAAAGGAGGTCTGTAACGAAATAATTTTACTCATCACTTTGCAAGTGAATCAGTGGAGGCAAAGATGAGTCTCATTTACTTGACAATTTATGCACCACATTGCAGAAATCACAATGTAAGTATATCTGAAAGGATAGTCTTACACTATTGTACCGTTGAATTACAAATAATGCTCATCTGTTATGTTCGGGTGACCCTATAGCTACCAATGGTACAACTGTATTCGTCTTTGCTTAGGAAAAATGACTAAATTGTGGGTGTGAAGTCCCCATGAAGGGGTCTTTGTAACTTCTAAGAAGAAAAAATTTTAGAAATATTACTTTATTTGTGTGTAATCTGTATGGTTAAAATGTCATCAACATCAAAAATATATGAATTTTCATGGGAGTTATGGCCATTATGCATAGAATATAATTTCCAAATTTCTTAAAGATTCATTCAATACTTTTGACGTAGTTTTGGATAAGAAAACAAATGACTAATGTGTGTGTTTGTGTGCATATATATGTGTGTGTGTATGGGTGTATATGTGTATAGATATCTGTATGCATTTATATATGTGTACATATTAGATGTACACCTATATATATACATCTACACATATGTATACATATACATGTATGCATATAGATCTATATCTATATATATATCTATACATATACGTGTACATATACATGTATACGTATACATATACATCTCTCGCTCTCTCTCTCTCTCTCTCTCTCTCTCTCTCTCTCTCTCTGTATATATATATATATACATGTATACACACATATATGTACATACTTACATCTACATGTGTATATACATGCATATCAGGGTACAGGACGTTAGAACAATAAACTACAGACAACGGAACGAACACATAGGAAAACGGAAAGCCCCTTGGAATATCCCTTCATCAGCTGTCTCTATTCTATCTAGACGTTTCGAAGACCAGACAGGACGTACTCTAGAATAGTCTCTTCCTGAGTAGTGGATCAACCAACTACACAGAGGATTCCAAGGTGGCAAACACAAACCAAGACAGGAAAAAATGGACAGTGAAAACAACATTCAAAAGCCGTACGGCCAAACGCAAATCTGAGGTAGAACGCTAGTAGTTCGTCTTGCCTTCACAGCGGCTGGAGTGAAAAGAAAGCTGACCACAGGTCACACGAGAGCAGAGAGGATGGTGGAGGGAGGAAATGGAACAAGGAGGAAGGGACAGAAGCAGTGAAGTAGAGGCCAGGACAGAAGGGTAGATAGGAAGATAGAGGAAGACAGATATATAAATAGATATATATATATATATATACACACACCATTAAAGTGAAAGTATCTGTCATTACAGTATCGAAATGTGATTGTTTCAGTTAGTGGAATAGTTTCATTTTTAAAGTGAAAGTATTTGACATGAGTGTTTTTGTTTCACTTTTGACACGTAATACTTAAATAGTGGAGGAGATATGATGTTGCTGTGGACTCGAACTATGCAAGAAGTTAAAAAAAAATTTTGACTAAAACACAACCGGAACCCTAAGTAAGACATGTGTAAAATTTGAATGAAATTGGTTGTGTAGTTCTCGAGTTTTAGGGGAACACACACACACAGACAGACAGACAGACAGACAGACAGACAGACAGACAGACAGACAGACAGACAGACACACATTCTCATTTTTATATATATAGATAGATAAACATGTTTTTAAGCACAACACACGCGGAGTCAAAAAGAAGCACTACCTTTCACTCGGCACTGTCGTTCACGTAGTGCTCTCGCTCCCTTATATGAAGCTTTCTATCTCGGACATGTGAGCATGTGCACAACAGCCAAACACCGCGTCGCTGGAACTGTGAAGCGCATGGTTCTATACAAGGATTTTTGTATTTTTTTCATAAACTAGGGGATGGCTACTGACATTAAGCTTAAGGATTATACAATGTACAAATATAAAGAGAGAATTAAAGAAAAAAAGGACTCATTATATTGAATGTTATTGATAATATCGAGTGGAAATAGGGGATGCTGCAGTTCCGCAGTTCCTATACTCGAGCCGCCATTGTTTAGGACTCACTAATTTTCAACTGTCGTCGATGCTTCTATAATTATTGATAATTGTCAATAGTTATAATTATTGATATAATTATAGTTATAATTGTTGATAATTATCAATAAAATAATAAAAGCAACTGACCAGCTCTATTACTTACGGACAAACAATGCAATTGTGCTTATTCAGAGAGTAAGCAGTAGGGAAAAAAATCACTTGACGCGAAAGAGGAAAACTGACTGTAGATTTGAAATCGGTATATCAATTTTAGCCTAAATCAATTGTAAAAACAAATTCAGCAGAGATTACGTTGAAATTGTTCCCCTGTGCTGTCGTCAACAATTTTTCTGCACTGTTCTTGACACTGCGCTGTCTTTTTATTATCTCTCAAGTTGGATCCCCTATTTTTCTTGTTTGTATAAGAGAAGACCTCTTAAATCTTGTTGGATTTGAAATGTCATCGACCTTGCTGTAACTTTGCTTTCTTCGTTTTTCTTTTTCTTTCTAAGTAGTGGTGTTGGTCCTACACAAACCCAGTTTCATCTCTGGGAAGAAGTGGTGCATATTAGACTGACCCCTATCTTTTGAACTTCCCAGCGTGGGAGGCCCTGTCAGGAGCTTGTGCTTTGCTCGTATAGTTCTCAGGGCCACTGAGACACTCAAACCACTACACGGCAGCAAGAACTGAACATGAGGTGGAATCCTGTCGTCGGAGTGCTTGAATTCTCAACCGGGGTTCTTATAGCTTTTGAGGCGGCCCATAGAAGGTTTTGTTGTCATAATTTATGTACCATAAATTGCCTATACTTCTACAATAACAAAATGTTTTGATATATTTTTTTTACAATTCCTAATAATATTTAATAACAAAATACGATAAGATGTGATATATATATATATACATATATATATAGTCGATTCAAACATGAACAAGCATGAAAAAACACGAAAAAACAACAACGCGAGGACGTGGAATAAGTAGAGTGTTATTGGACGCTCAGGAAACGAAAGAAAAGAGGAATATATATATATTCAATAATAAAGGGTAAAATTAATTAATTAATCAATAATTATTAATTTTACCAAGTATTTCGTTATGTTAAAATAACCTTAAGGTTACCGATAAAGGTTATTTTAACATACCGAAATACTTGGTAAAATTATTAATTATAAATTAATTAATTTTACCCTTTATTATTATTGAAAATATAATTCACTCCCTGATAGTAAACTGCAGTTTCTGCGGGATTACTCGTAAAGTATGTGGGTGATTGGGGAAGAATGCAAGTTCTCACTCGTCTGTATAAATTCGGAAGTGCTGGTTTTTGGATATTAGCTATTCGATGTCGCTTGGTCGAATGCGTATTTAATTATTAGTACTCTCAAATTTACAGTTGAAATACTACACTGAAGACGGAAATAAGTGACTAAAAATAAAATTTTACATCTCTTTAATCCAGAAACGCGTATGTAGTTGATCAAAGCCGGGTGGATTCGTTATTTTTTCTCTTTACCTACGTGAATTGAGAGTATTGCTGTCTGGGAGATATCTTATGGTAAAAGAATAGTATTTAACTGCTATTTCTAAAGTTCGCTATGTGGTGAAGCAATTTGCTGAACCCTAATTATAATTATGCTTATAATCATAGAATATTTGTATATATGTATATATATATCTGACCTTTCTTTCTTGGTTCGACTACCACCCGTGTAGCATCTCTTATATTCCTTCCCATGACTTTCATCTCTTATGTCCCTGCCGTAAGGCTTCACTTCCACACACGCCAGTTTAATTTGATTTGTCCTTAGTCGAAAGACACCTGTTGTTAATGTCCTGTTGTTTGTATTTGTAATTGTGTACTATTTCTCCGTTTTTATTTTTTCGTCCTTGTTTTCGTATACATTCGTTTGCTTTTTCCCAAAGAATCTAGTGCTCTTAGCTTAGATTTTCTGTGAGGCGGCCAGATTAGAACAGTTTCGAGAGTAACCTGCCGAAACTGCAAAGACGATCTGGTACTCGACTGTAGATTGAAAGCTCCGAATGACCCATCCTTGTTTTTTTTCTGTCCTTTTTTGTATCATCTAACAGTCCGAATGTTTTGTTGTCGTCTGTTACGTTATCGTACCATTTTTTGTTTTGTTATATATATATATATATATATATATATATATATATTACGGAAGATTTGGGATTTGAGACAAAATTCTGGGTTATCAGTCCATATATGAAAAATAAACCATCATTCCATTAAATGCTTCATGAAAATATATATGTAAAATAAATATTTCGATATGAGAGGCAAACATACGCATTGAAACAATACATATTCAGCGATATTTAAACCATATAAATTTGTACATGCAGGATCGGTTCGTCGCATCAGATGCGCTAATATTCTTTTTTTTTTTCCTACTCTAGGTCCGAAATTTGGGGGGAATAGGCCAGTCGATTAAATCGACTTCCGTACGCAACTGGTACTTAATTTATCGACCCCGAAAGGATGAAAGGCAAAGTCGACCTCGGCGTAATTTGAACTCAGAACGCAGTGGCAGACGAAATACCGTTAAGCATTTCGTCCGGCGTGCTAACGATTCTGCCAGCTAAGCATTTCACCCACTGTGCTAACGTTTTTACCCTGCCGGAACCTCATGCAGCTTTAGGTATTTTTGCTCAATAAACATTCACAACGCCCGGTCCTTATTTCAATCTACAAAGAGATGGTTAAATTTGCCATATTTGTATTCTACTACATAAGTTTACATATGTATATAATTTGCGTTCAATTGATCGTAATCTGTGAGGTATCTTCACTGCTCCAACACTTAAAAATATTCTTGGCTGAATCACGCAAGATTTCACGTGTTTTAATGCGAAACCCGTTTAGTCAATGGGAAACATGTGTTCATTCACCATGTCATATTTACATTTGTTATAATCTTGTTTTATTACCTAACAATTGTGGATTTGCGAAAACTCAAGATTTATGACGCAAGGCTGTTGTTGTATAACTTGGTTATACTCTACTGCTTGTGTTGAATACTTTTTTTCCCGTTCGTTATTTCTAAGGTATTTAAGCTGGCAGAATCATTATCACGCTGGATGAAATGCTTAGCTGTATTTCGCCTGTCGATACGTTCTGAGTTCAAACTCCACCGTGATCGGCTTTACCTTTAATCCTTTCGGGGTCGATAAATTAAGTATGAGTCAAGTACTGGGGTCGAAGGGATCGACTATCCCCCTCCCTCGAAATATCAAGCCTTGTGCCTATATAAGAAAAATTTTTACTAAGGTATTTGTGTGTGTGTTCACGCAACGGAACTATGGTAGAACACACATGCATAAGGTGCCGTGCAGTAGGGTCGAATCCGGAACCACGTGGTTGGGAAGCAAATGTCTTAACTACACAGCCATACCTGTACCGAACATTACTTATATGGTAGCATATATAACAGCATATAAAATGGGCGGAAAGTTTTCTATGCAAAAGCCTGAACGGAAATTAAATGTTATGGTATCTTAGAATAAAAAGAATATTTGAAAGGTACAGGAGAGAGAAATAATTTAATTCTGGTAGCTCCATTGGAGTTATGGAATCTGTTGAACCAGTTGGAGAGGAAATTAACATTAGGAAAGAAAAAAAATGACAGGAAGATTCACAGATGGACGGTCAAACTATAAAAAGAATAAGGATAAAATTCATGCTTTGTTCAATAGTTATTAAATCGCAATGAAAATAAATAACATTGGAGAAAGTTTTATCCATTAAAAAAGTATAAAATAAAAATGGTAATTTCTTATAAACTATAAAAAAAGCGCCCCGTTTTAACGAGACGTTTTTATAGCTATGAAAACAAACTACGAAGCCGGGTATATTTGAAACATATACGGGGTATAGGAGAAGTTGTTATAGCTGTTATGCCGTACTGAATGGTTTATGAACAACTCCGTTTCAATTCACACACACATACGCACCACACGCGCGCACACCCACCTACATATATTTGTATGTATATAAATAGCTTTATATGTAAACATGTATGTGAATGTGTGTGTGTATATACATATATACTAGACTACTCGTGACCCGTTGGGTCACCGGAAAAGTCTGAGTTTCCCAGCAATGGAGTTTTGTTTCGTGGGTTTTTTTCCTTTTCCTGGTTATTTCCCATGCTTTCAACGAATGTCATCGAAATCACGCGTAAGCGGCTCCTTTCCCCAGAAAAGGAAAGATTCGGCTGCTATTTCTTGCACGCCATGCTACCACGTAACAGCTATTTCGGGTATTTTATCGCAAATGGCTGTTACGTGGTAGCAGGGCGTGCTAGAAATAGCAGCCAAATCTTTGGAGATGTGATACTTTGAATGCACTCGGAAAAAACCTGTGGAAAAAAATTATTTCACATCCAGGTTACGAACGAGTCTTTTACGAAATATTTACCATATTTTTAAAGTAATTTTCGCTTTAAAATATTTTTTAAATATGTCAAAATAAATTTTTTAATGGTATTCATTTGAAAATAAATTTTACAAACGTTAAAATATTGTCTGTTTAAAGAATGCTAAAATACAAATACTTATTGTACAAACAGCCTGCATTTTTGAAATCACGTTCACTTAAAAATATTTCTAAATGATTAAAATATTGTGTTTAACAAAAGCGAAACTGGAAACATTTACTGTAAAAAAAAAAAACAAATCGTACTTTTTCGTTGTGAAGTCACTGTCTAATCGAATTCAGGATTAAGTTAATTTCGGAAACTTTTCCCATTATGCACCAGTTTGGCTGAGTAATATTGCAAGCAAGCAAGATTCACTCTGACTTTTAATGTATTATAGATATGATGTGTGTATATATATATATATATATATATATATATATATATATATATAGAGAGAGAGAGAGAGAGAGAGATAGTTCAAAATTATGCGATAAAGTACAAAAGAAAAAATGAAAAGGCAAAGAGAGAGACACAGGTCAGGGAACAACAAATAGGCTGTATTAGTTTGACACTCGGGAAAAATGGAAGAAGTCTTTGACGTTTCGAACCTACACTCTTCTACAGAAAGAAATGAGTAGAGAAAACAAATGGAGGGAAGGGGGAAATGGACAGACTATATATATATATATATATATATATATATATATATATATGTACACACACTAGGGTAAGTACATAGATGTGAAACAAGGTGGAAAAAATAGTACACGAATACCGGAGGTAGAGTAATATGCTTTATTAATAAAGCTGCAAAGATATTACAAATATGATGATTTTTTTAGTTTCACATTTATGTGGTTACTCTGGTGTAACCTCGTCTATTTTAAGAAAGTTTGAGCGACTCTCCACAAATAGGAAGAAGAAATAGCTGAAAGAAATGGAATTCTACTTATATATATATTGACGTCATAAAAAAATTAGAAACTTCGACAAAACGTGAAATAATTCTGTTTTGGAATGGTGAGACCTGAAGCTGATAAGGTTAGAAATGATAGCTTCTAAATATTGGGTTGAAAAACCTTTTGTACGATTGCCTGTCTGTCTATATGTATGTATGTATGTATGTATGTATGTATGTATGTATGTATGTAAACGTACTTGGAAATGGATGCATGGCGTTCAATTAAATAATAATAATAAATTATATATATATGCATATATGGGTACAGGACGTCACCTACTGTGCAACAACATGAAATACGTAAACAAACGAGTTAAATACGGATACAAGAGAGAAAACATAGATTACAGGACAAGAAAACACAGAGAAAGGACTCTTCATAAGTTGTCGGCTGTCTGTCTACTCCTCATTTCGCGCATTCATCGACAATATGAGTCTTCAAAGACAGTTGCTCCCATAAATTCTAAAATAAGATTTAGGATTTATAGAGGGTCAAACTTGAGAACAAAAGCAGTACTGTGGAGACATACAAAAAACAGAAGGAAAACAAACACAGAGGGTCGTTAGACCAGAACAAGAGGAATATAGTGAACGCTGGGAGAAATATTCTCTTTGGTAAGAGAAAAGAAAGGAGAGAGAGAGAAAAAAACAACGTCCAGTCTTTTGAACGTCCGTGCAGGAATGTTCGAGAGAGCGCAAAATAATTCAAGCTGACAAAATGATAATACAAACAGACAAAGCTATAGACAATACCTTTAAATATTGGACTTAAAATCCGTTTGTATAGAAAGAGTCGAAGACTGCCTGTTAAAAATAGATATTGCTACTAATGTCGATTGTGTGAACTCTTTGTATTACATACGTAAATTAAGTTATACCTTTTGGGTGAACTCTTTGTAGTACATACATAAATTAAGTTATACTTTTGGGGATGAAAACAATTGTTATTTCCTCAGTAGAAAAACATGCCTTGTGACTGAGGAATCTCAATATATGAAAAATAATGATAATAATAAAAGTTTCGAATGTGCACTTGCCAGACAAGTAATTTGATCTGAGGCCGTGTGTTTGAGCCTGAAACAATTACAGCGTGGAAGATACATATTAGTCATTCAAAAGCATATCTACTGTATGTATGTATGTATGTATGTATGTATGTATGTATGTATGTATGTAGGTAGGTAGGTAGATAGATAGATAGATAAATAGATAGATAGAGAGAGAGAGAGAGAGAGAGAGAGAGAGAGAGAGAGAGAGAGAGAGAAATAGAGATAGATAGATAGATAGATAGATAGATAGATAGATAGATAGATAGATAGATCAAGGCGGTGAGGTGGCAGAAACGTTAGCACGCCGGGCGAAGTGCTTACCAGTATTTTGTATGCCGTTACGTTCTGAGTTCAAATTCCGCCAAGGTCGACTTTGCCTTTCATCCTTTCGGGGTCGATAAATTAAGTACCAGTTACGCACTGGGGTCGATGTAATCGACTTAATCCCTTTGTCTGTCCTTGTTTGTCCCCTCTATGTTTAGCCCCTTGTGGGAAATAAAGAAATAAGATAGATAGATAGATAGATAGATAAACTTACTTGGAAGTAACCATTGGAAAACCGATTGTAGCAGTGACTCGAACAATTTCTAGCGATATCTGAAGAAGGAATTTTTGTATTCCGAAATATTATAACAGTTATTATAGTAACTTTGTTGTGCCATTCAAGACACACACACACACACACACAGAGTCCTAGTGTGGATCTGTTCGACTAAAGGCGGTGCTCCAGCAAGGCCGCAGTCAAATGACTAAAAGAATATATATTTTATGCTTTACTTTCAGTCATTATCATTAGACTGCGTCCATACTGGAGCATCGCCTTGAAGAGTTTTAGTCGAATGAATCCAGCGTTTATCTTAAAGCTTGGCATTTATTCTATCGGTTCCTTCGTCGAATCGATAAGTTATGGGGACATAAACGCACCAACATAGGTTGGTGGGGAACAAATATGAACACACGCTCACATAGATATATATGAATATATGGCGCGCTACTTTCAGTTTTTGTCTATTAAATTCACTCACTGTTGACCCGAGGCTATTGTAGAAGACACTTGCTCAAGGTGCCACGCAGTGGGACTGAAACCTGAGCCATATGGTTGGGAAGCAAGCTTCTAACAACACAGCTAGTATACACATTTTGGAGATGTACTGTCCTGGTAAGAAATTTGATCAGAGACCGTGCACTGAAATGTTAAAACTAAAAGAATTACAATATGGGAGACACAAATTAACTGTTCAAAAACACAGAGAGACTGTTAACTTCACTAAAATATACGTATTTGGTGTAAAAAAATTTCGTCGCACCAATTGCGATCTGGTCAAAGATGCGGTTCCACTGCATCAGGATTGTGGTGAGGTTTGGGGTTGAAAAAAAAAATTATAACTCGGGAACTTACCGTAAATCCTCGAGTATAGTCCGCCCTTGAGCATAATACGCAGGGGATTTTTAGGGGGCTGTACCTATGAAAAACCTAAACCTTCTCTAACTTGAGTCAAGGAGGTCTATATAACGTTCTTGGTTTGTAAACGTATATACGGTAACATCCTTTATTATTATTGTATATATAACATAATGCAAACGTGTAGCTTTTTTGTGCACTTTGTTTGCAGAAAATAAAGAAATAACAGTAATAACGTCAGTGAAAAATAAATATTAAGCAAATTGCCTTTACATATTTATTACTTAGAAATTTTTGCTTAGAAAATATTTTTCATTTTTAACCTCGTATATAGTACGCACTAGAAATGTTGACCTTTAAAGTTTGTGAAAAACGTGCGGATTATACTCGAGGATTTACGGTATATATGTCGACCAACCACCTGGCCAGAAACCAGATGCAGTGGAACCGCGTCAGTTGGTGCGACGAAAATTCTGACACCAAACTAATTAATGCTTGAAAGAAGTTAAGAGTGTTTGTGTGTTTTTGAATGGCTAATATGTCTTCCACGCCGTAAAATAATAAAGCTTCATGTGAAATCAATAGGAGAATATATAATTAGACAAAATCTTTTCAATTTAGTTTCAACTTGTAGCTGTATTGAATTTGCTCTGAAAGTGCCTGTAAATGATTCACGTCTTTCATCTTTAATAGAAAATCTGGCATCTACTTCGCGTGAGCACTCATCTCTCTGTCGCCAAGCTGCTTTTCAGTCAAAATACTCGTCTGTTTCAAACTTGTATAATCAAGAGACTTCTAAACTGTATAACATCAATGTAGCCAGGGTTTTATTTCACTCGCCTTCCTTCTTTCTTTCTTTCTTTCTTTCTTTCTTTCTTTCTTTCTAATTTTTACATTTAGAGCTGTTAATTAGGTGCAGATTCCGTTTGTGGACGCAAGTAAGGTAATTTTAGCCTCACTCTTTAGAATTATCATTATTATTTTTATCAGTACATGTAAAAGAAAAGAGAAAAAAGAAAATTAGAATACGAAGAGAGCAACTACAAACTTCGCTCATTCGATCGGTACACAGTTATTTCCCTTGCATTCTCTATCGTGATGTTTCTCTCTGGTCACGGAATAAAAATAGACATAGCGAAAAAGATTATCTGGTATTATTAGAAGCTATACAACACAATACAGATGGACATGTTCAATAGCATGTCGAACTAAATGCTTATTTTTTTTTTTCTTCTGCTACATTTAATTTTACATCTCATTATTCAGATTTCAGTGAGAATCTTTGCTCAATAAACCGATGATACTTCACTGTTATACGAATGCGTGTAGTCGAACGAAATCAATTGGAATGGCGTTGAAAATCGAAAAGTCATGTAATGTAAAAGTTGATTTTGAGAGGAAAGAGTTTATAGATTGCGATTCTCTCTCTTTCTTTGTCTCAGTCTGTCTGTCTCTCAGTCTGTCTGTCAGTCTGTCTCTCTGTCTCTCTCTTTCTCTCTCTCTCTCTCTCTCTCTCGCTCTCTCTCTCTCTCTTTCTCTCTCTCTCTCTCTCTCTCTCTCTCTCTCTCTCTCTCTCCCTCTCTCTCTCTCTCTTTCTGTGAGCGAACGTGTGTCCGTCCTGTAGCTTCGTTACGTATCACCTACTGTTGCTTTTTATTTCCTTGCGTGCATGCATGTATGTATGTATGTATGTATGTATGTATGTATGTATGTATGTATGTATGTATGTATGTATGTGCGTATATCTATGTATGTATATGTATGTATGTGCGTATATGTATGCATGTATATGTATGCATGTATGTATGTAAATGTATGTATGTGCGTAGATGTATGTATGTATGTTTGTATGCATGCATGTATGTATGTATGTATGTATGTATTCTCTTGTTAATAGAGAAAGAACCGGTTTCTAACCTAGATCCAAGGCTCCTTCATCTGAATTTCTATATCAACAGGGTATTTTTGCATGTATGTGTGTATATGTGCAGTATTTGGACTCAGTGCATGTGCAGTTTTGTATGTATATATGTATGTATGTATGTATGTATGTATGTATGTATGTATGTATGTATGTATGTATGCGTGTATGTATGCATGTACGTATGTATGTTCTCTTCAATTTTTAATGATTCGAAATCTTCTCATTGGAAAAGATTTAGTTTCTAACAACGATGCAAAGCTCCAATTTTAGAACATAGATAACCAAAACCAATGCCACATTTTGAACCTGAGAAAAATCTTGCATATTTTTACTATTCCATTTACAGATTGTATTTGCTATATGTATGTTAGCTGGTTTATTTCTTCTGCTGAAAACCTTAGTTTTGTAAAAACTAGTTTTGCCTAGTTTTGTTAAGCATGTAATAACAAAACCAAATACGCCAATTATCAATATAAATTTAAATTCATAATTAGGGTATTGAAGCTATTATCCAAAGTTATCCTCTTTCTATTAAAATCATGAATCTTACAAGACTAACTTTATTTCTTTTTCTTTTGAATTCGTTTGAGAGTAACGCTCAGACGTTTTCTAAAGTGAAGAGAGCGAAGCTAGTCTTGCAAGAGTCCTTATTTTAATAATTATTTCCATTCTTTATATTGAGAACTTTACCTTAAAGCACGATTTCCATCATTTTTTAAAACGAGAACAGATAACAATTTTGTGTATGCATATGTGCGCGCGCGTGTGCATGCGTTTGTGTGTCTGTGTGCGCGCGCGCATGCGTCTGTTTACACTAAAGCTGCATTGTAAACATATGTAAATTCCGTACAGTTTGTTTTCTTTTTCTCTTATGGTTAGTTTGTCTCGTGAGCAACGCTGCCCCGCCTATCAGTATAGCTTGGTGAGTGATGGGCTTTGCTAAGCTTCCTTGCTCTAGATAAGGGGTTCTAAACCATTTTTTATTTACGGACCCCTTTGATTGCTACTTCATTCTGGTGGACCCCCATAGCCATTTGATGTTTAAAAAACTAGTTTTATAGAAACTTCTTTCAAAATTCCTATTTTGTTTCTCACACATTAACTTGTGTAGGTTGAACTATGTAAAACGTTGAGGAAAGAAACCTAACCGTTTCGTATAATACATAATAAGTACATACATCTAATGCAAAATTTCTTCAGGTGCCCTTCAAATACTTAAAACTGTGAATCCCCAATTTACCATTTTGGTGTGTGGACCCCAAAAATCTTTTATGGACTCTCAGGGGCCACATGGACCCTGACTGAAAAACACTGTTCTAGATGTTCTAAAAGTAACTTACAAGACATACTTAAGCCATCCAATAGGGATTCACCTCTTCTGTCCGCCAAACAATAAACCTTTCTAAGGGAGGCACAAGGCCTGAAAGTTGTTGGGGAGGAGAATAGTCGATTACATCGACCCCAGTGTTTCACTGGTACTTAATTTATCGACCTCGAAGAGATGAAAGGTAAAGTCGATCTCGGCGGAATTTGAACTTAGAACGTAGCGACGGCCGAAATACCGCTAAGCATTTCGTTCAGCGTGCTAACAATTCTGCCAGCTCGCCGCCTTCCACCAAACGATAATGTCTGAACAGGGGAGCAGATGAACCGAAATATTTTCATAATTGACGTTACAGAAGACTTTTTAGAATCTGACTCACTAATACTCTAAATATGTCTTGCAAACAACTCGCACATGCAAGTGCTACCAGTCAAGAACTCCGCATACCGGAAGCCAGCAAGTGTATGGGGTCATCAGGAGAGAATGCGCGTCATTTCGGGGCCTACCTCTCGACGGCATCAATGCGCACCGCCCCCCCCCCCTCACTGATATGAGGCCCCGCTTGCTAGATCAACTGGTTATTAAAACAAAGCTCAATATTTCTCTAGCCATCGCTCATCGTCTCTTTTTAACCAAATCCAATTAAAACTTAAAACTTAAGTTATGAAGGCCGAAGATCTTGCGGTTACAGTGTTGAGCTTATGATTATAAGGCCGTAGGTTCAATTTCTGGATCAGGCAACATGCTACGCCTTTGAGCAAAACACTTTATTTCACGTTATTGCAATGAGCAGCAGCAGAAGCTGATATGATTCTCCCCACATCTCACTCCAGCTGTAATTTCCTGAACGTTATACAGGGACAAATGTGAAGGGGCCAAGACGATACAGAAGGTTCCTCATGACTGCACAAGTGCAAAGCCTGATACATTATCAAGCAGCACCGGCTAGCGAATGCACACACGCACGAGTGTGTGTGTGTGTGTGTGTGTGTGTGTGTGTGTGTGTGTGTGTGTGTGTGTGTGTGTGTGTGCATGTATGTATGTATAACCGCAAGCACGAAAATATAAGTACATGTATTGACAACCCCGAGATTTCGGATTTAGTCCCATTGTACTGTAATACCGGATCGATTTGGTCGATGGAAACTGAGAGAAAGCCCGTCGTATGTGTGTGCATGTCTTGGAACGTGCGTTTATTTCTTTCTATTGTTAGACACTCGGTGTTAGTTTTTTTACATCTTCGTAATCTAGCGGTTCGGTAGAAAATACCGATAAAATAAACACTGGGGTTGATTTGTTGAACTAAAACCATTCAAGACTGTGAATATATTTAGAGAAAGACAGAAGGCATTTTATTTGTGTGAAATATAATAGTCATAAGAAATATTATACAAGATAGAAAATAAATAAATATGCCGAAATCTGATATCCGTTAAGTAACGTTATATAAAAACTAAAGTTTCAAATTGAAAATAAAACAGCAAAAAATTGATGCAGGGGAAACAACTTTTATAAAAGTTATCTCCCCTGCAACGCAGTCGCGCTTTTACAATTTGATCTGTTGAGTTTTGAAAGGATGTTTACGTTGAAATCCATCGATATAATTGGTTTAGAGAATAAAGTTATGACAATTTAGACCCTATGCGAGATTTCAGGTTAAAATACGATCTCAGTTGTTAAACCGTATTCTGTTTATTACAACTGGTATCTAAAATAAATCTCATTGACAAACTGCGAGCCAAAGTCATACAAATTGTTGCTGCTATGAAAATATAACTTTCTAAGTTTTGGTACAAGTTCAGTTATTTTGAGAGGAGGGAAAAGTCGATTACGTCGACTTCGGGACTCATCTGGTACTTATTTTATCGATCTCTAAAGGATGAAAGGCAAAGTCGATCTCGGCAGAATTTAATCTTAAAACGTAAGAAAATGGATGAAATACCACCACTAATAATAATAATAATAATAATAATAATAATAATAATAATAAATGCCCAAATGCCGTACCAGGCAGCGGCTCTCATGGCTTCTGATCTTAATTGATTGGAAGTGTTATCAGGTACATTGTTTTGTCTTGGTATAAAAGATGGGCGACAGCAAATATTCTGCTCAATACCACAGATTTGCTTGTCAGTTGTTTGACCTTAACCAGTTGAGCATGTCCCTTGGTGGCTGACGATATGTGCATCTCTGATCACGAGCAGAAGTAGTGGGAGAGCATCATAGCCATGTGTTGAGAGGAATTCTTTGGGGTTTGAATAATTCACCTTTGGAAACATGGGTGTTTTGCTCAACATCCTTAAACAAACCTTATTCAGGGACCTTTTGAGCAGGATGGGCTACTCGACCTGAAGAAAATTCTAACTGGGCCCCACCTGCAAGGTCATGTGTTGTTTATCTTGATATGAGATCACTATGTCGCGCACATATGGTTGTGATGCATGTGCCTGGTGTACTCTTATCAGACGAGTACTCATGATGGCTATACTGGGCTTCGTATATTTTACTCTAGTGTCACTTTGATGGTATGCTCTGCTCTCTCCCTCAATAATAATAATAATGATAATAATAATAATAATAATAATAATAAAAGAAATGGAAAAACTTTCAAAATACAAAGACCTGGAAATAGAGATAACTCGAATGTGGAATCTAAAAACAGAAACAATTCCTATCATAGTAGGTGCCTTAGGTATAATAAAAAAATATTCAGACAAATACATAACAAAAATAGCAGGACTTACAAATATATATAACATACAGGAAATTGCACTACTGGGTACTGCACACATTCTACGCAAAACACTTTCAATACAGTAAACATAAGAGCACCACAGCAAACCACAGCACATACCCAAGGTGCACAGAGCTGCGCTCGGTAGTGAAGTGAAAGCACGTTATAAAAATAAAACTACTGAATAATAATAATAATAATAATAATAATAATAATAATAATAATAATAATAATAATAATAATAATAATTCTTTCTACTAAATGAAGGCACAAGGCCTGAAATCTTGTGGGAGGGGACTAGTGGACTACATTGATTCCCCCGGTGTTCAACTGGTACTTATTTTATTGACACTGAGAGGATGAAGGGTAAAGTCGATCCCAATGGCATTTGAATGCAGAACGGAAAGTTGAAAGAAATGCCCTCAGTACTATAACGATGTTACCAGTTCACTGCTTTAATGATAGCAATAATTATAATAATGGTTCAAATTTTGGCACTAAGCCTGCAAGTTCATGAGAGGAGGTAGTCGATTACATTGATCCTTGTACTCAACTGGAACTTATTTTATCGACCCTGGATACTTTTCGGTCATCTCACCCCCATTAAAAATTGGGTTGTCTCCCCCCCTCCCCTGCCATTTTATGAGAAATATTGGTACTTTTGGTCATCTCCCTCAGCTAAAAAATTGTTTAACCCTCAATAAAAAAAAATAACAGTGAAAAAAATTATTAAACATAGAAATTGAAAAAATTAAACATCTTATTGAATCTAATAATATTTTTATAACAAATCATACCATGTGCATTGAGGAGATCAAAACGTCAACAATGTGTTGAAGTATTGAATCAAAAGGATCTAATTCTTCTAATCTTGGGGAAATTTTGAACCTGGGTTCTCATTCCTAAGGTATTTTTCGATGTTATAATAATAATAATAATTATTATTATTATAATAATAACAACATCGAAAAATACCTTAGGAATGAGAAATTTCCCCAAGACACCTGATGAAGGCTGGAGGGTATGTCAGCCAAAACGTTGTGTTAACAACAAACAAGATGAGGACAAATATCTGCCTAATGTAAATAATGTACTTTATGTTCAGAGTTTGAATATCAATGAGGTTAACTTTGTGTTTAATCCCTCCAAGTGGTGGAGGGGGTAGGGTGATTTATTCGATTAACTCCTCCTCCCCCACTAGTCCATTCCTCTGCACAAATCTATTGTCAACATTAGAAATTATTATCATGAGCAGTGAATTGGCAAGATAATTGGAATATGAAACAAAATGCTTCATGTCATTTATTCCAGCTCTTCACCCTTTTCTGGGTTGTGGGTTCAAATCATCCCGAGGTCAACTTTGTCTTTTATCTTTACGAACTTGATAAAACACAAGTGTATTACTGGTATTTTATCACCCCACCCCCGAAGAAAAATATTGCTGGCCTTGTGTCTATATTTGAAACAATTATTTAGAGCAAAATGTTGACAGAATTGTGAAGGTGAGTGGCCAAGTAGTTAAGGTACAGCATTCATAATCATAAAGTCTTCGTTTCAATTCCCAGACCAGGCAGTGCATTGTGTTCTTGAGCAAGATATTTCATTTCCCGTTCCTCCCATCCACTCAGCTGTAAATAATTTCAGATCTAGTCTTTCTCATTTGTATAATGAGCTCCCCTTTAATTTTTCTCAGAGTGCTTTCAATTTTGGTGTATCGATGTAACTCTGAATTTTGATTACAATCAACCAATTACTTTATCTCGTAACTTAAAGAATCTGATGTTATTTGGAATCAAAGTTGGGAAATTTGAGTAATTTTAGCCAATCAACATTAGCAGCTTGTTACCATGACAATTTTGTTTTAATTTTTCTGTGTTAGTGTATTACATATTTTTCTGTGCTTCTGTGTATTAGTATTTTTTTGTGTGTTAGTATTTTTACATATTTTTCATTTCATATACTTTTGGGACTCATTGATACAGACAGCTGAATTTATGATTTCAGTAGGTTAATTCTTTCCATAAAAAAATAGTTTTTTTGATTTTTAAACCCCTGTAACTTTTTTCTCCATTTTTTTTTTTTTTTTTTCTCCACAACATTATACCTTCAAAGCAATGAGACTGGAAGGCGACATTATTATAGCCGATTTTCAGATTTTTTACTTTCTTTTAAAAAATGCATATTTTGCAAATGAAAACAACTAGATCCATAATCTCCAACAATAGCTCAGAGGTTAACTCTGCATCAGATCATTGTCCCCATTCTCCCCCGCCCCCTCTCTCTCTCTCATTGTTTTGGATTCCGTCACTTTTTATCACTCTCTCATTTGCCATGAATATTTTTACGTGTTTACTTTTTTGTTTCTATACATTGGAGTTCTTCATATACCTATCTTTAAACACACACACACACACACACACACACACACACACACACACACACACACACACGTGCACGCACATAAAACTTTTATCCAAATCTATTTTTTCTGAGAGGGACTTCTCCCCTTCAAATTCATTACTTTATTTCCTTCATATATTTATGCTTTTTTCAATGGTAATGCTTTCTCTTTGTGTGTGTATGTGTGTGTGTGTGCATGTATGTATGTATGTGTGTGTGCATGTATGTATGTATGTGTGTGTGTGTGTGTGTGTGTGTGTGTGTTTGTGTATTAGCATGGAAAGCGGACGTTAAACAATATATATATACAGGATGGGGAAACAAAACTTGGAATATTTTGGAAGCCTTATTTTTCATATATTCCTGAGTGTAAATACTAAAATATTGTTTTCTATTTCAGGGTGGAGATATATAGAGTTAATTTAAGCAGAAGTTCCTGTCGTATGATCTAACATGTCCATTCAAGAAGCCAAGCGACAATGCATTGCAGGTTTGCGTCGTGCTGGGTTTGCAATTAGACATATTGCTGAGACTGTTAGGGCCTCTGTGAGCACTGTCTACAATATTAAGAACTGAATGTTGGATATGGGAGGCATCAAGAGAAAGCAAGGAAGTGGAAGCATAAAGAAAAAAACAGGATAATGCATTTCTTAAATCTCAAAGCAAAAACTTCGAAAGACCCAGCTACAACCATGAGAAAATTGTCCATGGACATGAAAGTTGATCCAAAGTCCATCAGAACTGCTGTACACATTGATTTACAGTTTGGGTCAAATGTGAGGACCCTGAGATACCTACTAACCCATGCAATGAAAGCCAGAAAGCATGAAAGAGCCAAAAATGTGTTGTGATACCTGAAGCACAATGGATAAACCATCGAAATCTTTTCAGATGAAAAAATCTTTATCATTGATGCTGTTTTAAACCATCACAATGATTGATATATTGCTAAGTCACTTTTTGAAGTAAAGGGCATCTTTAGGACCAAGCACCCAGCTTAAGTCAATGTATTCCTCACTGTGTCCCTGGGAAGATCTAGGATTGAGGTTACTCCTCCAGAAAGTAAAGAAGCAACAAAGAGGTGTGTGACTGTTATCAAGCTTATTTTTGAACCTGTGGAAGACACACGAGATGTCGATATATCATTCATTTGATAACAGTCGAACTCTTCTTTATTGCTAATAATAATAATAATAATAATAATAATAATAATAATAATAATAATAATAATAACAGCAACAACAATAATAATGATATATATATCACTTGTAAAAAACATAAATCCAAAAGAAGAAGCACACTCTAAGATGTAGAGCAATATATATTAAAAATGGGGAAGGCTGATTTATAGAATGACCTTAGGTTTCTTGTCCATAAAGGGTCTAGCTTTATGGTGTATTGTACAATCCCCAAAACTTGTTGGCCCAAGACCTCTTAAAAATATTTTTAATAGCTAAACCCTTTATGAATAAGAAACCTAAGGTAATCCCATGAACTGGACTTCCCTATTTTTAATATATATATATACAAACCACTATGCATGCAACAC
>NC_142934.1:83909379-83939379 GCF_046866305.1 Octopus bimaculoides | reverse complement strand
GAACAGTTTGACCTAGGTCTGGAGAGCCAGCGGCTGCACCAGGCTCCAATCTGACCTGGCAATGTTTCTACAACTGCCAGCATGAATGCCAAGCAGTTCAGCATGTCATTTCCAAATTTCTGGCAGAGTGAATTTTGTTGTGGTACTGTTTTTCTCACAGACAGTAACCAACTGTCCCTACTATACTGTGTAGTCAACAAAATCAAAAACAATGTCCATGTGTGAAATAAAAAATATAAAATGGTGGCAATAATTTACCCATTGCACCCAGTATATATATTATATATATATATATATATATATATATATATATATATGTATGTATGTATTTATGTGTGTATGTATATACATATATATATTAATATATTATAAAAAAAATTGAAGATAAAATCTACATTAGATTTCATCAGGTAGCTAGCATGCAATCAACCGGTTAAGGTAAAATTAATTAATTTATAAATTGATGTATAAAAATATATATTAGGAGGGAACACATACAAATACGAGTCCAACTGCTTGCTAGAAGAAGATGCTAATGTCTAAAATCTACCTAACATATCACGATAAAAATAACATATATCTTACTCGTGCAAATAAACGAAACAGATTCATGAAACGGTTCAATTACATATCAATTGATTTCAAGATTAAGGAGCAATCCCTTTTTCTGTCATCAGTGTAATACAACCAGATAAATGCAGATAACCACAAACAAAATACATACCTGTGGAATGGAAGAAGCTCTGCACCGTAAATATGCTGTTCGTTCTTATATACAGAATAAAAATTAATAAATCTGGTATCGTTTATTTTGGCCACGTGTTAATAACTATACAGTTCAACATTATATGTATATATATATATATATATATATTCTCTGAGTGGTTGGCGTTAGGAAGGGCATCCAGCTGTAGAAACTCTGCCAAATTAGATTGGAGCCTGGTGTAGCCATCCGGTTGCACCAGTCCTCAGTCAAATCGTCCAACCCATGCTAGCATGGAAAGCAGACGTTAAACGATGATGATGATGATGATATATATATATATATCGTTGCCAGAGCAGCTGTCTGGCTTCCATGCCAGTGGCACATAAATAGCACCATTTGAGTGTGATCATTACCAGCGTCGCTTTACTGGCACTTGTGCTGGTGACATGTGAAATAAAACATTTGAGCGAGATTGTTGCCAGTGCCGCTGGACTGGCTCCTGTGCAGGTGGCACGTAAGATACACCATTTTGAGTGTGGCCGTTGCCAGTACCGCCTGACTGGCCTTCGTGCTGGTGCCACGTAAAAGCACCCACTACACTCTCAGAGTGGTTGGCGTTAGGAAGGGCATCCAACTGTAGAAACTCTGCCAAATCAGATTGGAGCCTGGTGAAGCCATCTGGTTCGCCAGTCCTGTCAAATCGTCCAACCCATGCTAGCATGGAAAACGGGCATTAAATGATGATGGTAATGATGATGATATCACTCTGTGTATTTATATGTGTATGTATGTATATGTATGTATGCATGCATGCATGTATGTATGCATGTATGTATGTATGTATGTATGTATGTATGTATGTATGTATGTGTGTATCTAGCTATCTCTCTCTCTATCTATCTATCTCCCTATATATGCGCACACACAATGGGCCTCTTTTAGTTTTCTTCTACCAAGTTCCCCAACAAGGCTTTGGTTGGTCCAGGGCCATTTTAGAAGGCAACTGTCCAAGTAGTTGTACTTGTGTGACTGAACCGAAGACCAGATGGTTGGGAAGCAGCCTCTTACCTATTAAGAACTGGTTTCTTTCAGTTGACCACATCCCACCCACTTGCTCAAGCATCTAACCTTGTGCCTATAAAGGAAAACCAGTAAAAAAAAAAGCCAGAATTATTGTTCCTATCAAGAAATCAGAGCTCTGTGTTGGCATTGTTGTAAAATGTGTGACCGTGCTGAAGTACAAACACATAAACTTTACACTATTATGCTGTACATAAAGCGACTTCAATCAGATTTAATCTTTGATTTTTCACTATGTATAACCAGATTAAAAACAAATAATAGTTGAATTATCATGATATTGTGGCGAATTGGAAAAGTTATTAGCAGATCAAACGAAATACCCTCATCTTTGTTTTAACATTCACTTTTCCATGCTTGCATGGGTTGGACGGAATTTGTTGAGACAGTTTTTCTACAGCTGGATGCCCTTCCTGTCCCCAACCCTCACCTGTTTCCAAGTGAGGTTTGTGTTTGTCCCCCACTACTGGTGGTGTCAGCTTGTTTACATCCCTGTAACTTAGCAGCATGGCAAAGGAGACCGAGAAAATGAGTACCAGGTTTAAAAATAAATAAATAGTGGGATCTATTAATTCAACCAAAATTCTTCAACATGGTGCCCCAGCATGGCCACACACGAATGACTGAAACAAGTAGGAGATAGAAGACAAAAGGATATGTTATTAAGTTTTACTCTAAATATTATTCAAACCATAAAATAATATCATTACATAAAAAAGAATACAAAAAATGAAACAAGACCGCAACAGGTGACAACAAAACATCCAGACAATTAGACGATAGAAAAAGGGACAAGAAAACACAAGGATGGGTCATTCGGAGTTTTCTATCTTTAGTTGAGTTCCGGATCTTCTCAGCAGTTTCAGCTGGTTATACACAAGACTGCTCCAATTTGGCCAGCCCCAAGGAAAAACTAAGCTAAGAGCATTAGATTCCTTGGAAGAAAGCAGCAAATGTATATGAAAACAAGGATGGAAAAAATGGGGAAATGGTACCCAAATACAAATGCAAACAACAGGACATTAGTATTTGGAGATGTCACTTGGGTAATTTAGGGGGCAACTTGGGGGTCTTGGAACAGAACCCTTTTATTCCCATATGTTCTATTATTCATTTATCGATGATTCATTTCACACAGTGGTGTTTTTGGAATGAAATGTCGTTGTCATCATCATCACCACCATCATCATCATCGTCAGTGTCGTCGTCATCATCATCATCATCATCATCATCATCAGCATTGTTGTCTCCGTTGTTGCCGTTGTCGTCGTCATTCCCCCCTCCTCCTCCTCCTCCTCATCATCATCGTTGTCATTATTGTTGTTGTCGTTATCATCATCATCATTTAATGTCTGTTTTCCATGCCAGTATGGGTTAGACAGTTTGACAGGAGCTGACCAGCTAAATCAGTGGCTCCCAAATAGTGCGGTGTGCCTCATAGGTGCAGCAAAAGAGGATAGCAGGTGAAGTGGAATGGTTGAAAGGCAGTCAAAGACTTAGAGACAGTTTCAAAAAATTCATAGGCCGAAAATAAATATAATTTCAAAATTTAGAATGTTATTATGGATTACTTGTAATTGCATGCATGGGTCCCAGTTTAAATAGCTATAAATAATTATTGACCGATTTTATCATTGAGATATTTTTGCATTTATATCAAGCATAAAGAATATAGTAACTTGGATCTGCAAATTGGAGGAGAGATAACGATAATGTTCTGACTTCAAATCGGCGGTTATCTCCTTTTAAGGATCTCTGTAGATCTTTGGTGAGTCGTGAGCAAATTTTCATTCTGAAAATGCAGCCCAGAGTAAAATAGTTAGGGAACCACTGAACTAAAGGGTTGTTCAGGCTCTACATAGTTTCTACAGTTGGATGTCCTTCCTAACACCAATGCTCTCTCTATGATGAATGAGAATAGTTGTATAACTTCTATAGGGCCCAATGCATTGATTTGCCTAAGGCACTCAATGCTCTATGGACCCAATTCTGATTTATGTATGTTGCGGTTTGCTGTTGATAAATAACTTCTTTAGGGCCCAATGCATTGATTTACCTGAGGGTTTCAACTGTCCGACCCATACCGGCATGAAAAACAGACATGAAATGATTATGATGATAACAACAACAACAATAATGACGACAACAACGATGATGATGAGGAGGAGGAGGAGGGGATGACAACGACGACAATGTTTTCTAACATGTCCAGAAATCCAGAAAGAAACATATTGACATTTGCGTAGGTGATTGAGTCACATTTCATGGAATCCTGGAAGAATGAACGATAAAGTTGATACCAAAGGTATTTTAACTCATACGTTTATACATTATTCCACTTCATCATCAGGACTGTCTTGGCAGCATTTTAAGTCCCACAGGAAGGTAGCAAGCTGGCAGAATTGTTAGCATGCTAGGCAAAATGTTTAGTGGTATTTCGTCAGCCGTTACGTTCCGAGTTCAAATTCCACTGCAGTCAACTTTGCCTTTCATCCTTTCAGGGTCAATATGAACTGAGGTTGATGTAATCAACCTAATCCCTTCTCCCAAATTTGAGGCCTTGTGCTTCCAGAAAAAAGGATTTTAATCCCCACCAGGCAAATCAATGCACTGGCCCCTATTGTATTCATTGACAGCAATCCATACCAGCATACATAGAACTGGTCCCGTAGAACATTGAAACCCTCAGGTAAATCAATGCATTGGGCCCTAAAGAAGTTATTTATCAACAGCAAACCACAACATACATAAATTAGAATTGAGTCCATAGAGCATTGAGTCCCATAGGCAAATCAATGCATTGGGCCCTATACAAGTTATTTACTGATAGCAATTCACACAGTATACATAAATCAGAATTATTACCCTTGATCAGTGGTTCTCAACCATTTCCCACTTATGAACCCCTTTAATTTTTATTTTATTCAGGTGGAGCCACATAGCCCTTTGATGTTTAAAAAATCCTGTTATCATATTTTTATAATTAAATATTATTAGGAACTGGATAAAAAAAAATTGTTAAAATATTTTGTGTAAACGCAGAAGTGGCTGTGTGGTAAGTAGCTTGCTTACCAACCACATGGTTCTGGATTCAGTCCCACTGCGTGGCACCTTGGGCAAGTGTCTTCTACTATAGCCTCGGTCCGACCAAAGCCTTGTGAGTGGATTTGGTAGACGGAAACTGAAAGAAGCCTGTCGTATGTATGTATATATATATATATTTATGTGTGTGTATATGTTTGTGTGACTGTGTTTGTCCCCCCAACATCGCTTGACAACCGATGCTGGTGTGTTTACGTCCCCGTAACTTAGCAGTTCGGCAAAAGAGACCGATAGAATAAGTACTAGGCTTCCAAAGAATAAGTCCTGGGGTTGACTTGATCGACCAAAGGCGGTGCTCCAGCATGGCCACAGTCAAATGACTGAAACAAGTAAAAGAGTAAACTATTTATTGCACATAAATTTTAACAACAAAATATTATGTGGAATCCCTAAGGATCATATAGACCCCGATTGAGAACCACTACTCTAATTCATTGAAGCCCCCAGGCAAATCATTTCACTGGGCCCTAAAAAAGTTATTTATTGACAGCAAACCACAGATTACATGAATCAGGATTTGATCCCTAGACCCCTGAGATCTCAGATAACTATCCATCAACCTGATACAACCAGCCATCACTCATAAGTGCATGTGGTTTGGTAACAGACACCTTTTTTTTATGTTTGTTTTAGGGGGTCCTGTCTATTCATGAGCAAACATGGAAATCCTCTCATCCCCTACTTCTCATCCCCTGCTCCTCTCATCCCCTGCTCCTCTCATCCCCTGCTCCTCTCATCCCCTGCTCCTCTCATCCCCTGCTCCTCTCATCCGCCACCCCTCTCGCCTTGACTACAGAATGTGACAGATAGAGGAGAGAGGGTTTACACCAGCAACTGGTCAGCACTCATTTGGAGTTGAGTAAACAAGAGCTGTGAATGTACATGGCCTATTGGTTAAGGTGTTGCACTCATGACTGTAAAACCATAGTTTCAATCCTTGAACTGGGCGGTTATTCTTGACTAAAACACTTTGTTTCCACTCCACGCAGCTGTAAATGAATTCCAACAATAGCAGAGAGATTAACCCAGTAAGGGACTGGCATCCCATTCAACTGGGGGAATGCTGTAATCCCTTATATAGCAAGCAAACTGGGTTAAGTCCTGGCCTTTATGAGTCCTGGGGGTCATAATAAACCCAAGTCCTAAATAAAGACAGAAACAATGTGAAATGAAAAACTTTGCTTTAGAACATAATTCACTGCATATGATAGGAATTGAACCCACAGCATTGTGTTTGTGAGCGGAATGCTCTTCCTTACCTCTTGACCACATGACCTTACCTGATGAAACTACGATTTCTATTTTAGGAAACGAGACCAGGAATCTGGAGAGAAGCAACAATTATATTGATCTCCTGGTGTTTGATTTGGTCTTACATTATTGATCCCTGGAAGGATGAAAGACAAAGTTGTCTCTGGAGCTATTTGAACTCGCAACTTCACAAAGTATGCCCTGCCATCACTCTGTTGTAATAATATCAAAAAACAACAATAGATGCAGCAGCAACTGCAGCAGCAACAGCAGTAGTAACGGTGGTGGGGTGGGGGCGACAGCAATGGCAGCAGCGGCAGTGGTGATCCTAGTAGTAGTAGTAGTAGTAGTAGCAGCAGCAGCAGCAGCAGCAGCAGCAGCAGCAGCAGCAGCAGCAGCAGCAGCAGCAGTAGTAGTAGTAGTAGTAGTAGTAGTTACATAAACAAAAGGTATTACGTATGAGGTTGGGATGTGATTGTGTGACGTTCATACTTTTCTTTCTTTCTTTTTGTTCTTTTTTTTTTGTGCGTTTCATTTCGTTGTTTTTGGTTTTTCCCCAAGGACATTGCTGATGTAAGGATACATGGAATAACAGGGCAAAAGTACATTCTTTTACTTACGTCAGTCAATCAAAGAATTTAAAGCTAGGTTCCGCTTGCAGTCCATTGTTCAATGTTTGACAAAGGTCAACCAACATTTAAAACATTTACACAAAGAATTCAAGAGGAAAAAAATTTCAAAAACACCAAATGTTCATTAATTTTTATAGAATTCTGCACAATTTATGCCACCACCACCACCACCACCACCACCATTACTCAAAGCCTCCCCACCAAAACAAAAATATTAGAACAATGTTGAAATAGCGATAATATGATGTTGATAAACATCTTAAGCTGTTATAAAAATAATGGTAGGAATAATGATAATAGTTCTTTCTACTATAGGCAAAAGGTCTGAACTTTTGGGCTGGGGGCTAGTTGATCCCTTCGTCCCCAGTGCTCAACTGGTATTTATTTTATAAACCCCGAAAGGATGAAAGGCAAAGTCGAACTTGGCAGAATTTGAGCTCAGAATGTAAAGATGGGCTAAATGCTGCCAAGCAGTTTGTCTGGTATGCGAACGATTCTTATTTCTTTACGGCCCACAAGGGGCTAAACATAGAGGGAACAAACAAGGACAGACAAAGGTATTAAGTCGATTACATTGACCCCAGGGCGTAACTGGTACTTAATCCGAAAGGATGAAAGGCAAAGTTGATCTTGGTGGAATTTGAACACAGAACGTAACGGCAGACGAAATACCACTAAGCATTTCACCTGGCGTGCTAACAATTCTGCCAGCTCACTGCCTTAACCCTTGTGTTACCAACCCGGCTGAAACCGGCTCTGGCTCTGTGTACAAATATTTTTAATTAAAATCTTCCACCAAACCTTAGTCACAATTTACGTTCCTAACACTAGCTTTTACTAAATTCTCTGTTATATTCAAAGTAATTAAAAGAAACACAGAGAATCTCAAAATAAATACAGTAATGAAAGGGTTAATAATTGTAATAATAAAAAAGTTCTTTTTATTATAAGTATAAGGCCTGAATTTTGGGGTGAGGGCAAGTCAAATAGATTGACACCAGTGCTCAACTGGTACTTATTTTATCAGCTGTGAAAGGATGAAAGGCAAAAGTCGACCTCAGCAGAATTTGAACTCAGGATATAAAAACTGATGAAATACCATTAAGTAATTTGTCTGGTATGCTAACAGTTCTGTCAGCTCACCAGGTCCTGCAAAAAAACATTTAGGATATTACAAAGACAAACGAATTTACATAAAAAAATCGTGTTAACTGGAACGACTCATGTACTGAGAAGAGCATTATTGATGTGAAAACAACATCCATTCAGACGGATCGTGTAATTGAACACCGTCGGCTGGATATTGTCATATTGAATAAGAGAGACAAATACTGTCAGATCATTGGTGTAGCCATACTAAATGACATGAATGTTGTGAGTAAAGAGGTTGAAAAAAATCACCAAGTACTCCGAATTGAAAGTGGGAATGGCAAGACTGTATGGAATGCGAGAGTGTAATGTAAGAGTGATACCAGTGGTGATCAGAGCATTGGGCTCAATACCATTGAAACTTCAAGATTTCTTAAGGCAACTGGAAATCCCATGCAAGATTGAACTTCTAACTTGTTGTCTCTTGAGGTCTCTGGGTGAGACTTGGATCCAACTTGTACAAATGCAAAACAAAAGTCAAACATAAAATAATAATAATAATAATAATAACAATAATAATGATAATAATAACAACAACAACAATAATGATAACAATAATAATGATTTCAAATTTTGGCACAAGGTCAACAGTTTTGGAGGGACGAAGGGTTAGGTCAATTACATTAAGCCCAGGATTTGGCAAGTACTTTATTGACCTGCGAAGGATGAAAGGTGAAGTTGACCTATGTGGGATTTGAACAAAGAATGTAAAAAGTTGGAAGAAATCCTGCCAAGCATTTCTTTTGATGTTCTGACAATTCTACCAACGAAAACAATCAAGAATTTGAATGGAATTTAGTAAAATAACTAATTATATTAAATTGCTGTTTTAATCACAGCAAAATTTTTTTTTTTTCTTTTACGTAGAATTTAGGAATGAGCAATTTTTGACTGAACGCCTTTTGTAATTGAATCAGAAGTAGTTTCAAAGTACATTGGCATCATGGCTCCACCCCTCCCCCCTCATCCTACTTCCGCTATTGCTGCTGGTGCTGCTGTTGCTCCTCCTTGTCATTATCGTCATCACTGGCATCGTTGGCATCATCATCATCATCATCATTGTCACCACCATGACCACCACCACCATTCTTCTCCTCATCCTCATTATCATCGTCATCATTGTCATCATCATCAGCACCACCTCCATCACTCCACCATCCTCCACCTCCTTCTTGTCATTATCATCATCGTTATCACCACCACCACCACCACCACCACCACCACCACTACCACCACCATCAGCATCATAAACATCATCATCATTTTAATGTCCACTTTCCCATGTTTGCCTAAGTCAGATGGAATTTTGTTGAGGTGGCTTTTCTACAGCTGAATGCCCTTCCTGTCACCCACCCTCCCTTGTTTCCTAACAAAGTAATATTTCCACCAGACCTAATCAGACCAAACATGTTTTCACAGAATATTGGAAAATAAATAACATTGCTTTATTGAGTATGACACTAATTTACACAGTGGAGGTACATGGCTTAGTGGTCAGAGGTATTCAGCTCATAATCGTAAGGCCATGAGTTCTACTGCTCGGGCCGACCAAAGCCTTGTGAGTGGATTTGGTAGATGGAAACTGAAAGAAGCCCATTGTATGTATATATATATCATCATCATCATCATCGTCGTTTAACATCCGCTTTCCATGCTAGCATGGGTTGGACGATTTGACTGAGGACTGGCAAACCAGATGGTTACACCAGGCTCCAATCTGATTTGGCAGTGTTTCCACAGCTGGATGCCCTTCCTAACGCCAACCACTCAGAGAGTGTAGTGGGTGCTTTTTACATGCCACCGGCACGAAGGCCAGTCAAGCGGTACTGGCAACGGCCACGCTCAAAATGGTGTATTTTATGTGCCACCCGCACAAGAGCCAGTTCAGGGGCACTGGCAACGATCTTGCTCGAAAGTCCTTACACATGCCGCAGGCACAAGTGCCAGAAAGGTGACGCTGGGCACAGGTGCCATCACAATTTCGCTTTATATATATATATTCATATATAATAGTGTACAAACAAGTATTTATACACAAAAGAGGCGACCTTTGACAGGACACTTTACATGCTAGAAAGAGCAGTTAAAACCCAAATCACCTCTTAAGTGTATAAATACTTGTTTGTACACTATTATATATGAAAATATGTTGTCTATTGACTTTATTATGCATGTTAGCCATCGCTATGAAAATTTTTCTAAATTTTCTACCCTTATTATGTGTGTGTGTGTGTGTGTGTGTGTGTCTGTGTTTGTGTATGTGGTGTGTGTGTGTCTGTGTTTGTGTATGTGTGTGTGTGTATGTTTGTGTGTCTGTGTTTGTTCCCCCACCTTTGCCTGACAACCGATGTTGGTGTGTTTACATCCTCTGTAACTTAGCAGTTCAGCAAGAGAAACCGATAGAATAAGTACTAGGCTTACAAAAAATAACTTCTGGAGTCGATTGGTTTGACTAAAGGCGGTGCTCCAGCATGGCCTCAGTCAAAATGACTGAAACAAGTAAGAGAATAAAATTAAAAAATGAAGAAATTAACATTTATTGCCACAAAGTAATTTTTATTAAAAAATCCCATCATGGCACTTTGGATAAAAAACAGATTTACAGAAGCCAGAACTTTCACATCTTTTATCACGGAATAATTACCAAAATATTTAGAACTGGTGCTGGCATTTGGAAGGGTTGGCATTAGGAAAGGCATCCAGCTGTAGGAACCATGCCAAAACAGACATGGAGCCTGAAAACAGCCCTTTAGCTGTTGAGCTTCTCTCAAACTGTGCAGCCCATGCTAGACAGGGCCCCCTAAAACAATCATCAAAAACAAGGTATCTGCTACCAAACCATATGTGCTCATGATTGGTGGCTGGTTGTATCAGGTTGATGATGATGATGATGATGATGATGATGATGATGATGATGATGATGCTGGTATTGGTGATGTTGTTGTGTGTTAGATTCAGCCCGTGTAGATCTATGGTCAAAAACCATTCCAACCACAACTGTCCTGTCTTTTTTTGCACGTCAAGAACTACATTGTCCAGGGTGACTTTGATTTTTAAAGACGGTAGTGTATAATTTAAAGGGGATTTGGCTGGTATTTCCAGCAGGTTGAGCTAATATGTATAGGCTTCCTGAATCTGACTCTGTGATTTGTGACTAGTTTAGAAGCTCGTTTTTGGTTTGACAGAAAACACGGGCTCAACTATCTATCCACATATATCTATCTGTCTGTCTATCTATCTATTTATCTATCTATCTATCTATCTATCTATCTATCTATCTATCTATCTATCTATCTATCTATCTATCTATCTGTGTGTCTGTCTGTTTGTCTGTCTGTCTGTCTATCTGTGCATCTATCTATCTATCTATCTATCTATATATATATGTATATATATATATATATATATATATATCTGTCTGTCTATCTGTATATCTATTTGTCCGTCTGTCTATCTGTCTGTCTGTCTGTCCATCTACTATCTAGCCATCTATCCATTTACCTAGCAAGCTATCTCATTGTTTCTCTATTTCTCTCTCTCTTTCTGTCTCTCTCTCTCTTTCTGTCTCTCTCTCTTTCTGTCTCTCTCTTTTTCTCAATGATTTTCCTTTCCTCTGTATTTCTCTCCCTCCCTCCCTTTCTCTCTCTCTCTCTCTCTCTCTCACTGACCCCTTCATCTCTCAAAATACACACACATACACACTTTCACATGCGCATACGTGTGTGTATGTATAAACAGATTATGATTTATTAAACGATATGATGGCAATTAGTTATAATTAATTATATATGTTTATCGCTAATGTTTTACAAGCAACAACAGCCAAGTCAAATTTGTCATTAAATACTTGCAGTTATTCCATGAATTTGAATTATTTGTTTAGCCAGCAGTAGACAGCCCCTCTCAGTGGGACACTGCCGCCGATAGGAATATGATGAGAGTGGCAGGGATGCCGTACCAACTTTAATTGCATAAAATAAGCAATGAAATAGCAGCAAAGCTGGAGACTTGTTGAAGTGAAATTTTGATGTAAACTTATATATATATCGTATATCATTCTCTGAAAAGAAAACATAAAGAGAGTCTCGTTTGAAACATAATTCTTGTAGTACCCCAACTCATAGTAGCCTAACTCATAGTGTCTTTTCCCATTGCATCCCGACTTATAGTGTCTCTTCTCAATGTACCCCAGCTCATGGTGCCTCGTCACACAGTACCCCAGATCATAGTACCTCAGCTCAGAGTATGTCTTCTCATAGTGCTCCAATTCAGTACTGATTCACATACTTCCCAACTCACAATATCTCCTCTTATGGTACCCAAACACATAGTATCTCTTCTATTGTACCCTGAATCATAGTACCTTTTCTCCTAATGCCCCAACAAAATCATCATCATCATCATCATCCTCATCGTTTTAACGTCCGCTTTCCATGCTAGCATGGGTTGGACGATTTGGCTGAGGATTGGTGAACCAGATGGCTACACCAGGCTCCAATCTAATCTGGCAGAGTTTCTACAGCTAGATGCCCTTCCTAACGCCAACCACTCCGAGAGTGTAGTGGGGTGCTTTTACGTGCCACCGGCACAAAGGCCAGTGAGGCGGTACTGACAACGGCCATGCTCAAAATGGTGTATTTTACGTGCCACCCGCACAGGAGCCAGTTCGGCGGCACTGGCAACGATCTCGCTCGAATGTCTTTACACGTGCCATCTGGCACAAGTGCCAGGAAGGCGATGCTGGGCACAGGTGCCATGACGATCTGTTCTAGAAATTTTACTGAACTGACATCTGCCTAAACTGACCACCACTACTCACTTGAGCCAATGAAGAAGCCTGCTCTGACGGAGAGAGTAGCAACATTTATTGAAAACAAAAAATTGAAATTAAAATTAAAAGATAACAATTTAAAAGTAGATGGTCAGATACATTGATTAATGATGTTTAAGATGATTAAGATGAATGGTCACAGTTGGAATGCTTTCAATCATAGGTTTGCTCAGTCAAGACTGACCAGGAATTAACTAACAATCATGACATTTAGGAAGAAGATGGCTGTTTGCAAGTGTGAGCCTCAGGAGTCAGAGTGACATTTTCTCTGTCTCCCTCACCATACTCTGAGAAAACATTTTTGTCGACCAAACTAGGAGATGGACTGACCCTTAAACTCAAACATACTCACCCAGAAGTGGAGGCGCAATGGCCCAGTGGTTAGGGCAGTGGATTCGCGGTTATAGGATCGTGGTTTCGATTCCCAGACCGGGCCTTGTGAGTGTTTATTGAGGGAAAACACTCACAAAGCTCCATGAGGCTCCGGCAGGGGATGGTAGCGAACCCTGCTGTACTTCTTCCACCACAACTTTCTCTCGCTCTTTCTTCCTGTTTCTGTTGTGCCTGTAATTCAAAGGGTCAGCTTTGTCACTGTGTCACGCTGAATATCCCTGAGAACTACGTTAAGGGTACACGTGTCTGTGGAGTGCTCAGCCACTTGCATGTTAATTTCACGAGTAGGCTGTTCCGTTGATCAGATCGACTGGAACCCTCGACGTCGTAAGCGACAGAGTGCCAACAACAACTCATCCAGAAGCACTCACAAACATGCATACAGCTTGATAGCAACATGTATCAAATAGCAAATGTTGAAAGAGGAGCATTAAATGTGTTCCTCTTGAACATTGTTAAAAAGGGGCTTGTGAGGGCAACGGGTGCAAATCCTTCCTTCTGACAAATCCAATAAAAAAAAAAGTATTAGATTAAATTTATTATGTAATATTGCCCAGACATTACAATATTAAGTTTCCCACTTGCTGCAAAAAAAAAAAAAACGTAATTTATATGATACGCCCCAGATATTGTGAAAGCAAATTTCTTTCTCGCTCTCAAAAAAAAAAAAAAAAAAAAGACAAAGACTAGATTAACTTTATTATTATGAAATTGTCTGTAGATTAATGTGGCAAATTAGTAGAAACAGGATCAATAGAGCATTGCTTAGAGTGCTGTGCAGTATTATTTGCTTCGCAGCTCTCTGTACTGTAGGTTCAAACACCACAAAAGTCAACTTGCCCTTTCATTCATCCAGGGTCAATAAATATAACACCAGTCAAATACTGGAACTGTTTCTTCTTCTTCTTCGTCACCTTCTTCTTCTTCGTCACCTTCTTCTTCTTCTTCTTCTTCTTCTTCTTCTTCTTCTTCTTCTTCTTCTTCTTCTTCTTCTTCTTCTTCTTCTTCTTCTCCTTGGAAATGGTTGCCCTGTGAGAAGGGTTACGGAGGTCTAGTGATAGCGTCCTTTTGTCCCAAAAGTAAGAATGGTTGAGTAAGATCTTAGCTGGCATCTGTTTCTCATAGACAAGAGAAAGAAAAAATTACCAACTTGTATAATACTGGAATCATCCAAGCATGCAACAAATGTGCAGTATGACATGAAAAGGAAATAAAGAAGAAGAAAAAGGAGAATAAGGAAGAAGAAGAAGAAGAAGAAGAAGAAGAAGAAGAAGAAGAAGAAGAAGAAGAAGAAGAAAAAGAAGAAGAAGAAGAAGAAGAAGAAGTTAAGATATTACAATATCAAGTTTAATCTTATTTCCCAAGTTTAAGTTCTGCCAAGATGCTGCTGCTGCTCCCCCTACTCCCCCTCACCACCACCACCACCACCACCGCCGCTGCCGCCGCCGCCGCCACCACCGCTGCCACCATTATTTAACATCTATTTTTTCATGCCTGCATGGGTCAGATGGAATGTTTTGAAGCAGACTTTTCTATGGCTGGATGTTTTCCCTGTCACCAGCCTTCACCTATTTTCAAGCAAAGTAATATTTCCCCATGGCTAGATATGTTTTCTTCATGGAACACTACAAAAGAACAATATCACTTGCATAACAATGATACTCATTTACATGCATCACATGATGTCTCGACTAGTGTACGCACACACATCCATATATAAATACATATATATACCTATATATATAGATACATACATATATATATATATATATATATATATATATATATATATATATATATATATATATATATATATATAATCATAAATATACAGGGGTCAGCATAAGTTGCTTCACCAACATACTGAAAATTTAGAAATAGCAGTCAAAGAACTACTGATTCTAAACTACAATTTTTTCTCTAACGGATGGCGATATTTATGGCACACATAGAACAAAAACAAAAGAGAAAACAAAAACAAACCTGCCTTTAGTTAATCATGTACGACGTTTCATGGTTAAGAATATAAAGCTATTCTTTTCCAATCATCAGCATGATGTACGATAAATCCGAAAATGTCTATATACTCATGGGAATTTGACCATGCGACATCAAAATCACATGAGGAAAGGCATTCACAAAATTTATCAGCTAGTAAGTTCAACATTTCACCCCAAGAATCTATCCCATGTGCACCACAAATAGTCCCGCATAAAAAGTCCCGCATAAAAAGTCCCACATAAAAGGGTTGCAGTTTAACCATCTAATAAGAGACATCAATATAAATATACAGATATAGGGCAGGGAATTGCCAATTAGTAATAAAATTAATAATTAACAATTTTGCCAAGTAGTTCAGTATGAAAAAAACCTTTATTGGTAAAAACATTTATAATCATAAATATACAGGGGTCAGCATAAGTTGCTTCACCAGCATACTGAAAATTTAGAAATAGCAGTCAAAGAACTACTGATTCTAAACTACAATTTTTTCTCTAACGGTTGGCGATATTTATGGCACACATAGAACAAAAACAGAAGAGAAAACAAAAACAAACCTGCCTTTAGTTAATCATGTACGACGTTTCATGGTTAAGAATATAAAGCTATTCTTTTCCAATCATCAGCCAAGATATGGCCAAGATATGATTAGCCTTGAAGACAAGAAATAGAAAACATGGTTTTTATGGTGTTGGCACTTGTTTGCAACCATCACCATACACACACACACACATACACACACAAATATAAATATGTGTGGCATGTGTGTGTGCATGTATGGGATTCATATATGATACAAGGCAGCAAGCTGGCAGAATCATTAACCCACTGTGGAATAGTATTATAATAGAAGGATGTATTCTAATACTATTCCTCAGCCATACCAACAATCCAATAATAGTATTCCACATACACAAAAACAGCCATACCAACAATCCAACATACCCCCATCATCAGCTGCTCTACAGATATCATTATGGTTTCGACACCTGGGCAGTACCATTCAATTTGGTGGTGTCAACAGCACTAAAATAAGTGTTGTCTAGCAACAAACAAACTAAAGAAACCACATCTTTCAAACACATTTACCCAATGTACAACCGTATCGATAAATAAATTCCATAAGTAAATTACAACCAATTCCTAAATACGTAACTAAACAAGGACAACTCTATTAAGTCATACAAAATTATAATCCTTATGTATGCATGTATGTATGTATGTATGTATGCATGGTTTACTGATCATGTGCGTCAACTATAACTGGAAAGAGATGCTAACATCATAATAGAGTGAAAGCCAGGAAATGGAAGGGATATCAGGGGGAAGACCAAAGAAAATGGAAGATATAGCACAGTATGTTCTGGGATGACATGATAGTATTGGGAGTTAACCTGAGTGGAGCCAAGTGGAAGGTGAGCAACCATGGTGTTTGGAGAAGGCACTGGAGGATCTAAGAACTAAGATATTTTTGTACTCTCATCCTGTCTATTGTTTATACTGCAGGAGACAAAGTGCTGAGCTGTCACTATCTGTATGTGTGTCAACTTCAAAAGCCATAGCACCAAATACTTACACCTAACCTGAACTTTGTAGCACTAAGTTATTTTGTGTTTTCCTCTTGCCTAAAGAACAGAATAAATATTTTGTCTGACTATATCTGATTTATATATCAACCAGTTTGACATTAGATTCTATTAAAATTGAAATAGAATTAACTCTGTAAAATTATATATATATATATATATAAATATATATATTACCTATACATACATATATATATATATATATATATATATATATATATATATATATAAATATATATATTACCTATACATATATATATATATGTAAATATATATATATATCACTAGTATTCTTTCTTTTTCTTTTTATTTGTTTCAGTCATTTGACTGCAGCCATGCTGGAGCACCGCCTTTTAGTCGAGCAAATCGACCCCAGGACTTGTTCTTGGTAAGCCTAGTAATTATTCTATCGGTCTATCTGTCTGTCTGTCTGTATGTATGTATGTATGTAGGTAGGTAGGTAGGTAGGTAGGTATGTATGTAGGTAGGTAGGTAGGTAGGTAGGTAGGTATGTATGTATGTATGTATGTATGCTGTCAAAAGCAACCTTAAGGCTTTTAATCTGAGAGTTGAAGACTGAGAGCAGATGACGCAAGATCAATCGGTTTGGGATCAAATGATCTACAATAGATGTAAAGCATTTAAAGCTTAATGAATTGAACAATCTATCTTGAAATAAATACTTCGTAGACAGGACTTAACTACAATCCCAGACACTTTTCTGCTTTAAAATATTTGTAAGATCTGCAGTAGAGATTGTTTGTCGAGAGCAGGACTTGCTAGTCATATAAGATCTCACGACAGTGTTTATTAATTGAAGAGATGGCCTTCTTCTGTAAAGAAGTAGCAGTCATCATGTATGTATGTGTGTATGAATGTATGTATGTATGTACGTATGTATGTATATGCATGTATGTATATGTATATATGTATGTATGCATTTGTGTGTATATGTATGTATGCATGTATGTGTGTGTATATGTATGTATGCGCATGTATATGTACATATGTATGTATGTGTGTTTATGTATGTATATGTGTGTACGGATGTATGTATATATATGTGTGTGTGTGTGCGTGTGTATATATGTATGTATGTATGTATTTATATATGAGTGAAAGTGAGTGTCCTAGTGGTTATTATATTCAGTTCCCGATCGTGAGGTCGTGAGTTCAATTCCTGGCGACAAGTTGTATCCTTGAATAAGATACTTTATTTACACGTTTTCCAAGTCTACTCAGCTGGTAAAAATGAGTAGTACCTGTATTTTAAAGGGCCAGCCTTGTCACACTTTGTCACGTTGAATATCCCTCAGAAGGGCACACTTGTCTGTGAAGTGCTCATCCACCTGCACGTTAATTTCAAAGCAAGATGTTCCGTTGATCGGATCAACTGGGACCCTCGTCGTCGTAACCGAGGGAGGGCCCGTTATATACAGGGTGTGCACAAAGTCTGGGTACATGGAGTAAATAAAATCGTAACATAATCAATTAAATATAAGAAATAATAATTTCTTATAGTATGTGTTAATCCCCATGTATCCAGACTGTAAATAAAATCATAACATAAACAATTAAATATAAGAAATAATAATGTCTTAAAGTATGTATTAATCCTCATGTACCCAGATTTTGTGAACACCCTATATATATGTATGTGTATATATTTATACACACACGCATATATACCACAGGGTTTTAAGTTTTTGTCAGCTAAATCCTCTCACAAGGCTTTAGTTGGCCTTGGGCTACCGCAGAAGAAACCTGCCCAGGGTGCTGTGCAGAGGGGCTGGACACAAAATCACATGATTCGGAAGGAAGCTTCACATTCTTTTTGTAAAATAAATAAATGAATAGACGACAAGGAAATCTTCTGATGCAAAGAAATAATTTCAGTTAATCCTGTTAGATTTTATTTATTTAGAGATACTTAAATACGTATTACTAGCCGTTCACATTACATCTCTATCTGACATTTTAATTCGGCAAAACAGAAACTTCTTTTAACAAATGTTAGTTTAACAAGAGTTATTTCCCATCTTCCCCCGGCCTTCGTGAAAGCATGAATGGAATCTAAAATATATTTAAATATTTAGCAAAGTGGCTTTTCAGATAAATATAAACAATTTTATTCATTATAACAATTGTTAGCAGACAAAACCATGACGTATTAGCCATACTTTCAAAACAATTAGGATCAACGAAGTAAAGACACAGTTAATGTTAGTTCAATGATAATATAATTAGCTTCAACAGATGGCTTTTAACGACAGAAATCCATTGTTTTCAAGGTAGTTTCCACAATCCTATATACATTCCTCATTGTATTGCTATTGATATATCACTAAATGACACACAAACGTGTGTATATGATCTTATTATTTAATATGTGAGCGTTTCTCCTCACTTTAATATACACTAAGTCTCTCACATTTTCGCTTTCTTTCTCTTATCTTCCTCACTATGTACACACACACATTCTGTATACATATGCATGCGTATGCGTACACACATGCACACACAAACATGAACACATTCACATATACATAGATTCATACTCACACGGGCACGCACACGGATACACACACGGGCACGCACACGCGTGCGTGCACACACACAAACACTCTTTCTCTCGCTCTCTTCCCTCTCTCTCTCTCTGTCTATCGCTCGCACGTGGACACGTTTACATGTATACACGCACATATACATACACACACACATACAAACAAACATAAATATCCTGTTGTTGATGTTGAAATTCCAATGATGGAGTCTTGAATCTCCGTTAGAAACCGGCTCTTTCTCTATTGGCAAGAAATCTTGAAATAAACTGAATAATGACATACATACATGTATACGTATAGGCATGCATACATACATACATACATACATACAAACATACATACGCATAGAAGCACACACACACACACACACGCGCGCGCGATGTGTGTTATGAGAGATATTGCGCGCGAGAGAGGTAGATAGATAGATAGATAGATAGATAGACAGAGAGAGAGAGACAGAGAGAGAGAGAGGGAGAGAGAGAGAAAGCGAGAGAGAGAGGAAGAAAGAAAGCACGAAAGAGAGGGGAAGAAGAAGAGGGGAAGATAGAAAATGAGAGAGAGAGAAAGAGAGAGAACAGTGTTTGACGATGCAAAATAAATGTCCTCGATATTTCAAGAGCATTTTATTATTATTTTTATAATTTTAAAGATTTTTATCATTTTTATTATAGTTGTTATAGATTTGTTTCTACCACGATTTAAAGAGATATCTAACCACAGACTAAATAATGGTTGATTAAACGAAATTTGTATTCGGCAATCCTTCGATATTGGTACACGACGTCGCTCATCTACAGAACCTTCCCTCATGACATAGATTAGGCTGAAACGGGGAGCCAATGACGTCGTTTCCTCATACCGTCACTCTGTAGGTCAAAAGGAAAGGGCCGGAGGATATATCGTAGGTAAAGTGCTACGCAGTTCAGGTTGGGTATAAATCGTAATTCGGTTCTATAGCTTTTGGTACGACACACGTACAGATCAGCATTCTTTCATCCCGGGTATAAACCGTACACGGATATTGAACACTAATTTATGCACATTCTCGTGTCCAAACACACATTCACAAAACACAGGAGGTTGTGTAATGGTTAACATGACAGTCATGAATGCAGAAAATGAGAGTTCAAGTTCGGCAGGTGGCTTTAGACCAGAGATTCTCAACCATTTTATCTTTTGCCTTTAGAACCCTTTGGTTACGATTTTATTCCGGTGGATCCCCCATAGCCATTTTATGTTTAAAAACTGGCTTTAACCCCTTTCAAAATTCCTATTTTATTTTTCACACACTTACTTGTGTAAAATGTTAGAGAAAGAAACCTATCTGACTCTCGCAATGCATACCAATATATATATCTAAAGCAAAATTTTTGGGGTCCCTTAAAATACTATTGTGGATCCCTAGTTTACTATTTTGTCGCATAGACTCCCTTAAATCTTACATGGGCCATCAGTGATTTTTTTTCTCACGAGAGTTCCGGACCCCCAGTTGTGAACTCATTTGCATACAGCCAATCAGAGCTCAACTATCAAACTAATTTATGAGCGCATAACAAATGATGAGCGATAAGATAAGGTCACTTGGGTAAGGACTGACCATGCTTCTTTTCTCTTTTAAGAATGTTTGTTAGTTCTTGTTCTTGTTTCAACCATGGCTGCCCCTACGTAGTTATTTGTGTTGTTGTTTACTTTGTAAAGCAGTAAGTGGGAGAGTTGTAAGCATATTACCCTCTACCTACATTTTTCCCATTCACATCTTTACCATATGGGGCCCTAACAAAATCTGACAATAGGTATAGATGCAAATCTATCTAATTACTTGTCTCCTAAAATCAGGCATAACTTGGCGATCGGTCGACTTACAACACCGTTCTTCGTCTTGAGTTTACTTGGTAGAATGTGTTTGTTAACTTGACAAAGTCAAGGTGAGCTCTGATTGGCTGTATGCAAATGAGTTCATTACTGGCGTCCGGAACTCTCGTGGGGAAAAAATATCGCGGGCTGTCACAGGCGTTATGAACCATGTTGAGGATCACTGCTTTAGGTCCACTTTCCACCCAATTAATTTTTTAAACACAACATATTACCTTATTATTTACAGCTGTATCCGCTTCGTGATTCACAGTTAAAGTGATTACACACACACACACACACATACATACATGAGCTGGATTAACACCGAGAAATATCGATATCCACCGTTCTCGTTCACCTCCGGGGTGATTCGTTTCGTCTGGCTTTGACATATTCGGTGTTTTTTAACACTCAATATCTTCAAGAGACTTTACCTGGACGAAATACTCAGCCGGACAGCGATCACCTACATTATGTATGTGGCATCACCATGTGTGTGTGTGTATGTGTGTGTTTAGTGCCAAATTTTGGAACTGAGTTTGCACCCGCTAAGCAAATTTTGTTCCCGGGCCACTGTGTTTGTGTGTATGTATGTAATCAAATGCATAATTACAGACGATGGATAATTGTCAGCTCATTACATCTGTTTCTTACGCATTTTTTAATAGAAGAACGAGAACATTACTTCATTACAAAAAACCGTAATCATCAGATGAAACGTAATTTTACAAACAAAAGAATATCCCAAGAATACAGCAGGGATGAGGCTGAAGTCTTTCGAGGCTAATCATGAAATGGGAGAATGACCAACAAAGTTGGTCGTTGTGGGCATTACGGGGTGGGGTTAGGTTAAGAATATAGCTTGTGAAAAGGTGTAGTATGATATTTAAGGTGAGCAACCCGGCTGAAACAGGAGCCAGCTAGACTGGTTCTTTGATAGGCTAGAGATGGGGTGTAGGCGATGTTTTATTATACTAGGCTTAGACGAGTCGGTAGCTGAGAGAGGACCGGAGATAAAGTAAGGATAAAGAATAAAGAAAGCAAAAAGTAAAAATGAAGAAATACAAATGAATAAATAAAGTCAATTAGGCATAGGGTCGGGGTTTAGGATTCGCTAGCTAAGGCTAAAAAAACAAAGGCAGGAGGGTAAAAGTTGGGGGAAGGTATGAAGGCAATCGAATAATAAGATCCAACTTTTAAGGAATTGTAGTTGATTTATCTGGTAAAGTGGAAAGATGTAGTGTGTTGTTTTAGATACGACTATGTTATAAGGGATAGTGGAGGCCGCTTGTAATATGAGGACATGTTTGCCTGGAGAGGAAATACCTGGCAGTAACAATAGTGTACTACTTATCATTAAGGAGTTCAAAGAAAGCAGGGGTTACTTAATAAACTACACCTAGTACCGAGTTAGAGGAAATACCAGATCGGATATCAAAGAAAGCTAGCAGTAGGGAATATTCTAATGATTAACACTTTGGAATATTGTATAGGTGGCGTTGATATTATTTAATTAAATAGTATAATTACTATTGTGTGAATTAGGTAATGCAACTCCGGACAATAGTCAAAGGTAAGAGGTTTGGATAGTGTGTTCCATCCATTATTTAACATGCGCAGCACAAATAACTGTATCTTGGTATAAGGATTACTTACTTAGTGGGGATTGGAAAAGAACTGGCTTGGGTGTGCAGGCTGCTACTTTTAGGTTAGATAATTTTCGCTATCGCTAATGCATAATGCTGGATATACCACAAATAGAATGGTTAGCTCCTTTAATATAGCATACCATGCAAGTATAGTAAGAGTGGTTGGGAAGTAATTGTAGAGAAGAACGAGACTAGAAGGACTCAGACAACGAAGCAGATCAGTCGACTTTTAGGTCAATAATAGAGGGAATAAATTTGATTGGCCCTAGGTTAGGGGCTGTTATAGAGGTTGTTTAATGTCCTTAAAATATTTAAAGGTGCGGGTAGTCTTATGTATAGAGGAAATGCGATTTTTACTATTTGATCTCTTTAAAATTTCAAACAGCTCCATGCAGCAAAGCCTTCACTCGTATTTGCTGTTTGAGTACGGTTTAGTGGCCCTAATGATATCCCAACTCAAATCAAATTTAACATTGTCACCCTTGTGTTCCCAGATTTTCGTGGTTAGGCAAGTCCTGCCTGCCCTATGTCTTAATTTAAAGGAAGAATAGTGGTTATGTAAGCGTTGCTTGGGATATACAGAGCAGCCGATACGAGTATAAGTATTGGTGCATATCTTTCGAAATACGTGATTCTATCTGAATCTGTATTTTCCTCTCGTTCTGGTCTAACGCTTCTCCATGTTTGTTTTCGTTCGGTTTCCTTGTATGTCTCCATTGTCCTGTTTTTGTTCCCAACTTTGACCCTCCATAAATCCTAAATTTTATTTTAGAATTTATGGGAGCAACTGTCTTTGAAGACTCGTATTGTCGTTGAATGCTCGAAATGAGGTGTAGATAGACAGCCGACAACTGATAACGGGTCCTTTCTCTGTGTTTACTTGCCCTGGTTTCCACTTTTTTCTCGTTGTTTACGTATTTCATGTTATAGGCGTATTTCATGTTTACGTATTTCATGTTGGTGACGTCGTGCATCCATACATGCATATATATGTATATAGTAAATAATATATATATATATATATATATTATATATTATTTACGATCTATATATATACATATATACAAAGAGAGAGAGGGGGAGAGAAATGATAGAAAATGGAATGAACAATATTTAAAATTGCTACAATTGTTTCGACACATTTTTACACCTGTAGTACATTGGTGAGATGCTGTCTAATCCTTATCATCCATCCAATGAGTAAAATGTGCCTCCTCAAGTGATTATTTAAACAAGTCCTTCGGTAGATCCTACCGACATTTCGCTCAGTGTGAGAATGCATACCCAAAGTGATATGGTATTCTTAGCAGTTTACAGGCAAAACTAAACCTATATACACACGTGGGTTATATCAGAAGTAATACAAAAGAGGGCGTAACATTTTTATTAACTGCTACACAACGCGTTCAAATATCACATGTGCGTAGGGCAACTCTTCCTCTACAAAAAGATACCATTCAACATAGTCTCCATTGCATACAATACATGAGCGCCATCGTTGAACCAAATTTGTGGAACCTATTTTGGGGAAAAATCAAGTGTGAAACTGTTGTATCCATTTATTCACAGTCGCTTTCACCTTATCTGTGTCATCAAATCGTTGTCCCCGAAGACTGACTTTTATATATAGAACAGACGGATGTTAACGAGCGCCAGGTCTGGGGCTGTATGATTGGTGATGGACCATTGAGCAGCCCAATTTGCCGATTGCCTGATTTATTTCCAAAGATTTGTATTGATATGCATTGTCATAATGAATGCAGATCGTTTTCAAATTCTTGTTTGGTCTCTTCTAAACAATAGCTTTTCTTAAGCGTTTCCAGTATCTCAGTGCAACACACGCTGTTCACAGTTATAGAGAAGCAAGGAAAATGAATTCCTTTGCAGCCACGTTACAGAGAAGCAAGGAAAATGAAGTCCTTGCCACACCATCAAACAGTAACTCTGATTTCGATGCCGATCGCAGGCTCTTGAACTTCTTGGTCCATTCCACGGATTGAGCCCTCGCTATGCTCACGTTTCATTTCCTCTCACCAAATAAAAAAAAAATAAGGAAAGAAAAGAAGACAGAAAAAAAAGACGTGCTTTCATTAGCTTCAAACGTTTCCATCAGATCGAAGGAGACTACCACCTTTCTCTCCTTTAAATCAAGGGTCAACTGCCAAGGTAACAAGTTTCCACACAATTTTTAGTACTCAAAGTCTTCCTCGTCCTCTGTAATGTATTGTGAGCACAATGTAATGCACTGTGAACGCAGAGGTTTGTTTTCAGTGCTAGCTTTCTCTTCTTTATTCTCGTCCATCCATCTTTGTACATCGCTCTTCTCAATAATATCGTCTTTGTGATCAAATTTTAGCCTCCAGTGGAAGTCAGACCGCCTGTATTCTTTCTTCGTTAAAAACTCAATGACTGCACATTGCTTCTGCATGAGATCCAATATTTGTCTATAATAAAAAATAAAAAGAAAAAGAAGAAGAAAGAGAGTTACTACAGAAGAAGAGTTAGTTTATCAACAAGTGCAATTTCAATGACCACTGGCAACAAGGAGAGAAAAAATTATGACCAGCTATATTACTTCCGGTACAGCCTTCGTGCTTACATGTGCGCGCAGGAATGATTGCCTGTCTGTCTGTCTATCTATCTATCTATCTATCTATCTATCTATCTATCTATCTATCTCCATCCCCCTCTCTCTCTCTCTCTCTCTGTCTCTCTCTCTACACACAACAAATATGTTTAAATTCGTGTAAATACAATACTGCTCTAACTTTTAGAGTGTGCTTCCTTTTCGGATACATGATCCACTGACGATACACGATACACATTTATATATATGTCATTATTCAGTTTATTTCAAGATTTCTTGCCAGTAGAGAAAGAACCGGTTTCTAACCTAGATCGAAGGTTCCTTCATTGGAATTTCAACATCAACAACAGGATAATTGCTGCTACATTACAAATCAGGCTGATGAGGAATAGACAAATGGTAAGAATTTGTTAAATCCGAAACCTGGTTCCTGTTTAATAATGATTTTTTTAGGTGATTTTAAATGTCTTGCCCGCTCACGTTTTTGGTATGCTGCTATATTTCATGTTGAGAACTTTTTAGGTCTTAATAGACACAAGATGTGATCTATTTCTAGCGCATTAATTGTCCACGTTAGTGGTCGACGTTATTTTTTTAAATATATATATATATTTATTTATATAGTCCCACTGAGAAGAGGTGGGGGTCAGCCAGAGCGGTGGCCCAAAGCCCATGAGTTTAAGCGACCCACAAGCTGGACGAAGAAACAAATACGAGGGTAAGACATATATAAAGCTCTTTTGAAAAAAACGATAGCTTTGTTTTATGTATGGAAGATAACCCCTTTTTTTTTAATCGGGGTGAGATAACCAAAAAGTACCATCTGCTGGACCAATTCCTCTGTGAACTGGCGCAGATCCTGTTAAATCGATTCTTATTGAATTGAACTGGTCGATCGGAACGCAGAGAATCTGAGGTCGAATCTCCTTTCCTCGAAGCGCGCAAACCATTTCTATGAATTTCCTTCATCAACGGCGCTTGCCCCGAGTGCCCTTGGAATCTTTGGAGCCTTGATTAAATGTAAAGAGAAGCAGGTGTCGAAAAGGCTCATTTGTTTTCCTGCTTGCTACTCCTTCGTCACATATCTGGAAAGAGGTAAACTTATATTCGAATTGCAAACGCGATAAGCAAAAGTGGTAGACGGAGAATAGAGCTACAAAACCCCCCATAAAACATTACAATAAAAATAATATTGGAAAGAAACGAACGAATTTATCCGAGAACTCAGTGCGTATGTAAACACATTTTAACCATTTTTATTAAAAATGTATTTTCATAGAATTGTGTACGGTGGTTTTGTTCTGGGTTTGTCATCAGTTCCGGTTCGTTGAACGAGTTTCTAAGGTGTTATAATCATTATTGGGTATAATAAAAAAATGAGATAGGGTAGTCAAAGCAGTACACATACACACACACACACACACACACACACACACACACACACACGCACGTACACAGGCACAAGCACATACACACAGACGCACGCACACCCATACAGGCAGACATATGCATATAAATATTTAGCAAAAGTATACACAAAAGTTTTCTTTAGCGTATATTTTTACATAAATGTGTTTCTGAGTGTGTAAGTTGAAAGTATCTCTCTCTCTCTCTCTCTCTCTCTCTCTCTCTCTCTCTCTCTCTCTCTCTCTCTCTCTCTCCCCCTTTCTCTGTGTATATAAATATATACAGTACAGACTGTCCTCATTTAACGACCTACCTATTTCACGACCACTCGGAGTTACGACGAACTTTACGAACCGTCATTACATATTCTACAAAATATAAAAACTTAAAAACTTTGACTGTCGTATTGTGCGCCTTCGTGATTTCTGGAAGAACTACAACATGGCAGACTGCATCAAGAACATTTATACAAGATGGGAGCAAGTGACTGAAAAACGTAAGTAAGGTATATGGGAAAAATGCCTAAAACGTTTTGTGAATGACTTTGAAGGCTTCGATAATGAGGAACATGTCGGGAGCATAAATCGAAGAGTTGTGGACCTTGCTAATGAACTGAATTTGGAAGTGGAAGTGAACGACATTCAAGAATTAGTAGAATATGAAGAGGGCGAGCTAACTACAGAAGATTTGGTCGAATTGGAAGCATTGCAGCACGTGGAAGAAGAACAAGAAGAAGAAGAACGAACGAACGGAAAGAAGAAATACAAAAGAAGTTCACCGTCAAGGGATTAGCGAGTGTTTTCTCGAAGTTTAATTCTGCAATGCTAGAACTTGAAAAATATGACGAAAAAGAGAAGATAACAAAGCAAACAACACTGACGGGATTTTTCATGCAATTTGATGTCAAGAATGAGTTGCTTTTGTAATCTTTATCCAAAGTAAAACAAAGTTATTATGTTTGAGTTTCCTTTAAACCTTTTCACCTTTTCTATATAATCATGAGAAAAAGTTTATTAGACATCTTATGTACTGGGCCTGGAATCACAAACATACTTACGATGTCTGAGCTACATTAATATAGTATCCATATCCTAACTTTTAAGGTTTTCCTTATCTTTGTGATAATCTTACTGTTGCTTATTCATTTTTCAACAATTTATGTTAGTGATTCTTGGCCCTGTACTGCATATACTTTATACAGTACGGTATTCTGTTTTTATATGTACCTACAGTACACTATACCTATAAAAAAAAATACGTACTCTATGAATATTCGTTTAACGACGAATTTGCTTAACGACAGGGTTGTTGGAACTAACTCGGTCGTTTCGCGGATGTCATGTTCCAAAATACCCCGCGACAAGTGAAAATTCCGCGAAGTACAAACAGTACTGTACTGCATGTTTTTATTATTATTTTTATAATTTTTACTCTTTTTTACTCTTTTACTTGTTTCAGTCATTTGACTGCGGCCATGCTGGAGCACCGCCTTTAGTCGAGCAAATCGACCCCAGGACTTATTCTTTGGAAGCCTAGTACTTATTCTATCGGTCTCTTTTGCCGAACCGCTAAGTTACGGGGACGCAAACGCACCAGCATCGGTTGTCAAGCAATGGTCGGGGGACAAACACCAATACATATATATATATATATATATACATATATATATATATATATATATATATATATATATATATATATATATATATATATATATATACGACGGGTTTCTTTCAGTTTCCATCTACCAAATCCACTCACAAGGCTTTGGTCGGCCCGAGGCTATAGTAGAAGACACTTGCCCAAGGTTCCATGCAGTGGGAATGAACCCAGAGCCATGTGGTTGGTAAGCAAGCTACTTACCACGCAGCTACTCCTGCGTATATATTTGTTTTATTATTTTTTATATATTTAACCTTTTATAAACTCTCCCTACACTCTTAGGAGGACCCGTGTCTCCTCTTTTTTTGCGAGTGAGGAACATAGTGATGGGCAGTTGAGAAATAGTAGAAGTGTCACTGAATAGTGAGAGAAGGGGATCAAAGAGTGATTCACTGACACACAGAAATTAGTTTTCGCAGCATTTATTATATTAGATATGTATGTATGTATATACATACATACATACATACATGATATATATATATATATATATATATATATATATATATATATATATATATACTTATATATATGTGTGTGTGTGTGTCCCCGTCCCGTTTAACAATTATGTATATATACATATATACATATCTATCTATATATATATATATATATATGTATATGTGTGTGTGTGTATATATGTATATACATATACATGTGCGCAAAGATAGGTGTGTGGCTTTCTACGAGAACATATGGGAATAAATCTATGTATATTTGCATATACATGTAAGTTTGCATACATGCGTACATGTATGTATGTATGTATGTATGTATGTATGTATATGCTCGCACTCTCTCCCTCACACATACGCAAACGCAGTCTTTTCCATATAACATTTATAATACTTATACATCTATATATGCATGCATATATCACAATGCGTGTGTATGTGTTTTAGACTTAGTGTATCTACGTATATATTAATATCCATGAGTGCATATGTATGATTACGAGTTGCACTCCCATCCTGTCTATTGTTTATACTGCAGGAGACAAAGTGCTGAGCTGTCACTATCTGTATGTGTGTCAACTTCAAAAGCCATAGCACCAAATACCTACACCTAACCTGAACTTTGTAGCACTAAGTTATTTTGTGTTTTCCTCTTGCCTAAAGAACAGAATAAATATTTTGTCTGACTATATCTGATTTATATATCAACCAGTTTGACATTAGATTCTATTAAAATTGAAATAGAATTAACTCTGTAAAATTATATATATATATATAGGTAATATGTATACACACACACACACACACACACACACACACACACACACACACACACACAACTTGCTTACCAACCACATGGTTCCGGGTTCAGTCTACAAAATGACTTTCTAAAATGAAATTCCATTATGCAGCTGAGGAGTACATTTTCATTGTACATTTTATGTAGAGTTCTTACTACATGAATAAATGAAGTTTGTACGAAACGTACGTACTGCTATAACCTATTAAATTGTTGTTGCTTTTCTTCAAATTTTATTCACCAAATCTCTTGATTTTGTTTTTGATTAAATCTTTCTCTCTCTCTCTCTCTC
>NC_142934.1:83891879-83904379 GCF_046866305.1 Octopus bimaculoides | reverse complement strand
TGAGCGAAAACACCTAAAGCTCCACGAGGCTCCGGCAAGGGATGGTGGCGAACCCTGCTGTACTCTTTCACCACAACTCTCTCTTACTTCCTGTTTCTGTTGTGCCTGTAATTCAAAGAGTCAGCCTTGTCACACTGTGTCATGCTGAATATCCCCGAGAACTACATTAAGGGTACACGTGTCTGTGGAGTGCTCAACCACTTTCACGTTAATTTCACGAGCAGGCTGTTCCGTTGATCGGATCAACTGGAACTCTCGACGTCGTAAGCGACGGAGTGCCAACAAAGAAAATATATCAAGTCGATGTCCAAAAGTTGAGAGATTCTCTGGAGAAGTCTTTCTTTTTTTTCTTTCTTCAGACCTGCCATTGTTTACATCGATATAAATACCAGAAATCCTTTACTTTTTATTATATCGTAGAAACCGATGGGGTAAATGGATACTCTGGAGATGTTTGTATTATTCATGGAGACTTTACTGCTGTTGTTTTTGTTGCTGTAGCTGTTATTATTGTTGTTATTCACTTCCCAAAGTCGGCTCTGATTCAATAAGTCAATGATCAAGAGAATTGCAGTTCTGACCATTCTGATATTTCTTTTCTCGCTTTGCAACCAACGATGTGGTTTCAGATGCAGACCCACTGCACATCACCCTGGGAAAATGGCTTCTTCTATAGCTTCTAGCCGACCATTGTGAGTGGATTTGGTAGACAGAAACTAAAAGAAGTGTGTGTGTGTGTGTGTGTGTGTGTGTGTGTGTGTGTGTGTGTGTAGGTGTCTATCTATCAGTCTGTGTATCTGTCTATCTTTGTGTCAGTCTTTATCCCCCACCACCACTTAACAAGTGGTGTTGGTGTGTTTACGGCCCCGTAACCACAGCACCCTAGCGGTCCGGCAACAGAACCGATAAAATATGTGCCAGGCTTTAAAATAGTACTGGGGGGGGGGTCAACTCTTTCGACTAAAATTTTTGAAGGTGGTATCTCAGCACGGCCGCAATATAATGACTGAAACAAGTAAAAGATAAAAGATAGCAATTGAAATTGACTCAAACCTTTGATGGTCGATCCTTGAAATATATTTCTAATTAAATCATTTGTGGATGGAAGTTGATTCCATGGGTAACAACCGTTTTTGTGATAAGATTCATTAAACAGATTTTGGTTCACTTGTCTAACTTATTCCGTATCTTTGCTTCTATATGATATATCTGGTAATGAATCGTTGGTCGGCTAAATGTGAAGCGAGATGATGCTGACAACAAGTGGCGTAAAAACCTACAGAATTAGTCTCTAGAGCAGTGGAAGAATGTTATTTTCTCGGACGAGTCATCCTTTACCTTATTTCCGACCCCCGGCTAAGTATACATGTGGAGACAGCCAAAAGAAGCATTTGACCCAGACTGCCTTCTTCCAACTGTTAAACATGGAGAAGGATCTGTGATGATCGGGCGAGGGGCAGGGTATATATCTTGGAAATCCGCCGGCCCAATGGTTTCCATTCATAGCAGACTATTTGAGCGTTTTATCTGATCAAATTCATCCTATGGCTGCAGAACTGTTTCCGGAGGGTAACGCAATCTTTCGGGATGATAATGCACCAATTCACACAACTAAAGTTGTTACTCAGTGGCACGAGGAACATTCTAGTGAAGTTGAACATTTTATCTGGCCACCACAGTCCCCAGATCTCAATATTATTGAACGTTTATGGTGCATTTTAGAAAATCAATAAAGGAATCGATATCCCCCACCATCATCACTACAAGAACTGGAGACTGTTTTAGATGAGAATAGACAAAAATTCCTTTGGAAACAATTCAAACATTGTACGAGTTTATATCTCGTAGAATTCAAGCTGTAATTACTGCCAAAGGTGGTCCTATCCCATATTAAAATAAATTTGCTTGAAATTTTAAGGTTTTTCTATTATTTTGTGTCCTGCATATATATATATATATATATATATATATATATATGTATGTATGTATATGTATATTTTTGTGTCTGTGTTTGCTCCCTCACCCATCGCTTGACAACTGATGTTGGTGTATTTATGTCCTGGGATCGATTTGTTCGACTAAAGGCGGTGCTCCAGCATGGCTGCAGTGAAATGACTGAAGCAAGTAAAAAAGTAAAAGAGTAATCTTTTAGTAAATAGATAAATAATTTGGCTGTCGATAATAGAAGAGTCCCGAATAAGATTAGATTGGGATGGATCAAATTATTATAACAGAAGGTAATATATTTTTGATCTCCAAAATAAAAGATATATGGACAGAGATGGAATCGGCTTGATTCTGAATAAAAAAGATAAAAACCTCAAGAATATTATTTTCTACTCATTGTAGAATGATTTTAATGAAACTCAGAGATAAGCAAAGCAATATCATCTATACTATTTTTGTTACGCATCATGAAATAATGCAAGCGATTAAGAAATAGATTCTTTCAGCTAATTATATTATGAAGATGGAGTTGATAGTAAACAAGCGAGGGATATGGAAATTGTGGTTGGTGATTTTAATGTGAAAGCTGGCAGTAGCAACGAAATTCTGGAATTGCTTATAGATATAGATGGTTTTTGAGATACCACTGAAAATGGTATAAGATTCTGCGCTGCCAACAATCTTATCAGAGGAGGTAGTCCCTTTAAAAACAACCCTTCCTTAAGTCCTTCACTTCCTACGGAGCATAGACTATCGACAATGTTTCTTCACTGGTCCCTACTCGGCCCATTTTCATTGATTGTCATTGATGCTTCAGTAACTTGTTTTTTCTAGGTAGGGATGTCAGCCCTACGCTGGTTTGTAAAGCTGGAAGCTTTAATTGAATGTGTTATAGAAACCAATGGTGCGTGGAAAACTGTAAAGGAAGTATACGAGAATGTAGCCAAAAAATGTTCCGGGTAGAAGAAAAATAAAATGAAAAAAATGATTTAACAATGAAACGTGGTAATTCACTGAAGTACGAAAAAAGTAAAAGCTATTTGAAATTTGGAGAGGAAAAAAGATAAATCTTAAAGTGGAAATATCTAGATATTGGTGTCGCAAAAAAGAGGAAACGGTGTTCAAAAAGTGTTAAAAGAAGATACTTGGGCGTGAAAGATGGTTGGAAGTAAAAGTTGGTGAAGTTGTTAAGTTACTCAATAAAAGCTTATGAAATAATGTTTTTTGTTTGTTTCTTTTTTTTTTTTTTTAGTATTAAGACTCATAATGCCGGTGACTCGGTTTCCATGGCGTATAAGAGACCGAGATTATAACATTCCCCCTGATCTGTTGTATGGTTCAAGGCCAATGATTTTGAGGGGAGGGGAAAAGTTGACCACATCGACCTCAATACTCGACTAGTAGTACTTTATTTTATCGACTCTGAAGAGATGAAAGGTAAAGTTAGATTCGATAGGATTCGAACTCAGAACGTAAAGAGCCAGAAGAAATGCTGCTAAGCATTTGTCCGGCGTGCTAACGTTTCTTCCAGCTCGTTACCCTAATTAGTGAGATAAGGGAATGAAAATTACGAGTATCTGATACAGTGGTGTTGCATGGCTTTTGGCTGCGCCGTGAGGCAGCCAAATTGGTCTCGCATTCTTTAAACGTTGCTTACTTCTGACTGCAGCAAGCGCACATATACAAGGTGGCCTCCCTTTGTAATCCACGCATCCCATGCTACTCCAGAAATCTAATATCATTTGATATAAGATTTTAACATCAAAGAAAAGGGGAAAGAACATTTTAAATGCAATCGTGAGCAAAGCGTTTAACGGAAGAACTGCTCTGGTAATTCCTGAATCACAAAAGGAGATAAAAGTAACTAAACATGAATTATCTGTTGAAGAAATAACAAGAGCTATTGAGCAATTAGCTATTCTGGATTAGGTGATATTGTAGAAGTACTAAAAACAGATAAGCACGAGGATCTTCAATAAGATATCATTGAAGCTGTTTCATAATATATAGAAGATTGAAAAGATGATTGGAAGGTCGATGAGATGACTAAGATAGAAATAAAGGGTGATCTTAGAGTGTGTAGTAATTGCAAGGGTATAACCTAAGCATCACACCGTTGGATGTATTTAGTTTAGTTATCTGCAATATAGGATGCAGTTTCTATCGTAAATTATACTAAAGAGTGAACAAGCAGTCTTTCAGCAATCACACGGTTTTTGGTGACGAGATAATATTTTGCTCAACCGTGTAATAGGCACAGACAGGGCTATGTGGATGATAAGGTCGCTTTGCAACCTTGTGGTCTCGGGTTCAGTCCCGCTGTGTGGCAACCTGGGCAAGTTTACTGTAACCCCAGGTCTACCAATGTCTTGCAAGTAGATTTGGTTGACGGAAACTGGGAACTGTGAGGAAGCTCGTCTTATATATATATATATATATATGTATATATACATCTCTGTCTGTCTGTCTGTCTGTCTGTCTCTCTCTCTCTCTCTCTCTCTCACAAAAGACGAAGACATGTGTATCAGTTTAACGCTCGGGGAGTTGAGAAAGTCTTTTGCGTTTCGAGCCTACTCTCTTCAACAGAAGAGAACATGAGGAAATAAACAGAGGGAGAATAAAAATAAAACTTTGGGAGCTAGCGGTCAATCATGGCGGCTGGCTGGACAGAAGTAGTCAGGCAGGAGAGCTAGGAAGAAGGGGAGTTTATAAAGTATTGGTGATCCCAAAACAAAGGTGCATGTGTGTTTGTATGTGAGAGTGTGTAAGTGTGTGCGTGTGGATATGGGCTGGTGACTTTGACGTGTGGATGTGTGCGCATGTGTATGTACATCTGTAATGATGCAGTCATCAATATAACGACCATCAATATAACGGGAGTGGGACCAGTGAATCTTGAAAATATTTGGGCCTTAACGTAGCCAACGAACAGGTTCGAATAGTTGGGGCCCATTCTCGTTCCCATGGCCACTCCCGTGTATATTGGTAAAACTCCTCCGCGAACGAGAAGCAGTTGAGGGAGGGAACAAGTTCGGCCACACGAAGAAGTGTGGACGTGTCAGGTTGGGGTTTGGATCGAAGGTCTAGGAAGTGTTTGAGGGCAAGAAGTCCTTCATGGTGTGGGGTCGCCGTATATAGACTCTTGATATCAAGAGTGAAGAGAAGTTTAGAGGGGCCAGAAGTAAAGGAGAAAGAGCTGAAGAGACGAAGAGCACGGTTAGTGTCGCGGCTGTGTGAGGGGAGGGAATCCACTATGGGGGCAAGGACACGGTCGTGGTATTTAGAGATGAGTTCTGTGGGGTAGTTACAGGCGGAGACGATGGGGCGGCCAGGGTTGTTGGGTTTGCGGATTTGGGGAAGGAAGTAAATGGTAGGGTTGCGAGGAGTGCGGACAATGAAATTGGAAGCGGTGGGAGGGAGACGAGAGGAGGAGATGAGGTCATGGATAGTGGAGACACCGTCTGTTGGTAGCTAGGTTTGGGGTTGGAGGGCAGAGGGCAGTAGAAGGAGGTGTCTTGAAGTTGGCGGAGAGCATCAGCCTTGTAGAGGTCCGCGTGCCACACCACCACGGCTCCATCCTTGTCGGCCGGTTTTATGATAATATCTTTGCGGCGTCGGAGACATCGAAAAGCCGAGTGTTCGGCTGGGGAGATGTGCAGATGTCGGGGACGTCTGCGAAAGTTAAACCGGTCCACAACACGTTGACAGATGACCGCAAAATGATCGACTGCTTGGAACTGGCTGGGAGCTGGCGTCCAGTGGGATGGTCGGCGGCCCAGGTCGGTGAAACAGTCTCTTCGTTAGATGCAGGTGGAGTGTTGTGGAATAGTGCATATAGCCTGACACGGCGCACAAAGCCATGAATATCAGCACGAGTCTGAAATTCGTAACTGGATGGAGTGAAGGGAATGAAATGCAGACCCCTACTGAGAAGAGAGCGCTCCGCCTCAGAGAGGGGGAGATCAGGAGGAATTGTAACAACAGACTAAAGTGGGGTGGTGGTGGAGGGGTCAGATATGGGAAGGGTGATGGGGGTATATGTATGTATATATATATGTATGTGTGTATATATATATATATATATATATATACACCCCCACCCGGCTCCTTCCCGTGCTCCAGATCCCGCTGTCACACCTGCCCCTTCATCACCAACACTACCGCTGTCACAGGGTCGAACCTACAAACTCTTCACATTCCACACAGTTTCACTTGCACCTCCTCCAACCTAATTTACTGCATCAAATGCACCCTATGCAACCAACTCTACGTGGGGCAGACGGGCCGCCGGCTGGCCGACCGTTTCACCGAACACCTAAGGGACGTTCGGCTAGGTTCGCACTCCCCCGTCGCCCGTCACTTCCACTTGGCCAACCACTCTCCCTCTAACATCTCCGTTTTTGGCCTCGCCCTGCACCATGGGTCCACTCCCTCGCGACTCCACTTGGAGCAACGCTATATTTTTAACCTTAATTCTTCTTTCCCCTACGGACTCAACGCAGCCCCCTCCTCCTTATGACTCACCCCTTTACGTCTATGCAACACTTTTCTTTATTTTTTATTTTATATTTTTATTTTTTTACCTCCCCCCACGTCCCCTTTATATCCATTATTCTCTTGTTTTACACTCACTACATTTTTCCACTTCTTATCTCACCCCTTCCTACACGCACGCATACCCACACAAAAAATACACGCACCCATACACACACATGTAAGCACACCTATCCCCAACACACCACACACACACACAACACATATGCATGCACTCACACGCTCAGACTCGCCCACACACTTATACAAACGCACATACACACGCACACTTGCGCATACACACACACGCTAACAATCACGCAAACATACACACACACACACCCAAGCATACACACCCTTGCACACATAACCCACATATACCCCCATTCACAAATACCTCCCACACACCTGACAACCCATACATACCCCCATTCACACATACCTCACATACCTCCCATACACCCACACACACACCTCCCACACACCTTACATATATACCGCCCACATACATGACAAACATACATGCGCCCCCTCACACAAAATAACACACATACCTGGCACACATCCTTACGCTCTCACACACATACGCACGCACACACATAAACACGCACATACACACCTCTCACATACACAAAACCACACACAGACATACACAACACACATACACATATACACACATGCACACACACCTCTCACATACACAATACTCACTCACATACATAACACACACGCACGCACGAAAACATACACAATATACACATACACGCACGCACAAAAAATATACACACACGCACACGGAAACACACATACAGACACACATAAACACACACACACCCGTACCTAACACTCACAATCCCACACACACACGCACATCCACACACATACACGCACACACACACGCACACATACACACACACACGCATACACACTTCTCACCAACACTACACACTCACACAGACACGCATACAATCACACACACATGGGCATAAACAACACACGCACATACAATAGCAAACGCACGCACACACACGTACACAGCAACGCACATATACACAACATACACATACACACAAACACACACGCACGCACAAAAACATACACATACACACACGCGCACATACAAAATACACACACACACGTACACGTACCCAACACCTACAACCCCACACAAACACGAACACACACATACTCAAAAAACCGCCTGTTGACCTTCAACCTACACTGTCTATAAGAATCCACTAACCATTCCTGCTACTAACTCCTTCCACTACGTCACACACACACACACAGACACACTAACAGATTAACCACCAAACCATGCACACACACACACACACACACACGTACATACGCACACACACACACACACACACACACACGTACATACGCACACACACGTTCTGTTATCACACACACACACTCGCAGACTCTCGCGCACGCACAGATATTCATCTCCCTTTTTCACTCTCCTGTCTTAGAAAGAACTTTTTCCCCCACCACCTCCTCTTCCGGTCTTTTCACAATGTAACCTCGTGGGCATCGGTACCATTTTCCTCTTTCTCCGTTTTTCCATTCTCCGAACTTTCCATCTTTCCGACGAAGGGCTACACCCGAAACGACATACACTCTCTCTTTCCTTTCCCGGAGCGTCCAATAACACTATCCGTATCACGTCCTCACTTTGTTGTCTTTTTGTTATTGTTTTTTTGAACTTATATATATATATATATATATATATATATATATATATATATATATATATATATATATATATATATATGTGTGTGTATATATATGAATACTGATATAGGGTAAAATTAATAATTAATCATTTTACCAAGTAGCTCGGTATGTTAAAAGAACCATTATCGGTAAACTTATGCAAACATTTTATAATTATATAGATAAATAGATAGATAGATAGATAGATGGATATGTGTGCGTGGTTGTGGTTTCCTTGTTTGTGTCAGTCCTCTCCCACTACTGGTAAACCGGTGCTGGTTTGTTTACTCCCCGTAACTTAACAGTCCGAAATGAGTGATCGATAGAATAAGTGCCAGATTTGAAACATGAGTACTGAGGTTGATCTGTTCGATCTAAAATTGTTCGATCTAAAATTGTTCGAAGCGGTGCTCCGGCTTGGCCGCCGTCCATTGATTGATAAGGGATAAAAGACAATACAACAGTCCGTTAAATTCACACATTTTTTTTTACTGGATTTTGCAGACGTTGGAAAGGGTTTTAATAGTAAATATAGAGTTACAGCCGAGTGAGAGTAAACCGTCAGCTTCCAAATTGATTTGAAGTCGGGAATGAAATGCTGCAGGGAGATATTTTATAACGTCTCTTATTTACCGTTCTAATAAATTACATCACGAGCAATAAATAAATAAAAGAAAAGAAAAACAAACAAAAAGACAGTCGGAGATGGAAGTCAAGGAGTCGAATGAATTTATAAAATGCGTTTGGTGTAGCTAGATTATGCAGATGATATTGTTTTGTTTAGTAACAAAACATTAGACATACAAAGATTGTATATCTTAGGTGTCGGCTGAAAAACAGTCAATAAAACTAGAATCATGAAAACTGAGCAGGCAGAAGAAATGTGCCATTGAATGAGCAGGAGAAGGTGATGAAACTAGATTTGATGAAGAATTTAAGAAAACAATTCAAGTAGCGAAAATGCTTTCAGATGAGTGGAAATAACATAGATCGCTAATTCATATAGAATATAAACTGTAAACACCATTCGTAACAAGTGTTTTCATATATGCTAGAAAATGCAAGGCGGTGAATTGGAAAGAATCGTTAACGCTAGTTTTTTCCGGCTCTTTACGTTCTGAGTTCAAATCCTGCCGATGTCAGTTTTGCCTTTCATTCTTTCAGGATCGATATTATAAAGTACCAATCAATTACTGAGATCGTTGAAATCAACTCCCCAGTCCCCTTAAAACTGTTGGGCTTGTGTCGATATTAGAAAGATAGAAAGAATATACGGTAGATAATATTGGAAGAAAAATGCGGTTAGCTGGCAGAATCGTTAGCACGCCGGGCGAAATGCTTAGTGGTATGTCATCCGTTTTCACGTTCTGAGTTCAAATTCTGCTGAGGTCAACTTTGCCTTTCATCCTTTCGGGGTCGATAAATTAAGTACCAGTTGCGTACTGGTTCGATCTAATCAACTGGCTCCCTCCCCAAAAATTTCGGGCGTTGTGCTTAGAGCAGAAAAGAATATTGGAAGATAATGCAGCTAATCGTTTTGGGGGATTTAAAAATAAGCGTTACGTAGAATCGTTGGTATCAGATGGCACATGTTTGCAAGAAACGAAGTGGTTCTAGACATTACAAATGTACCATGTATTGATGAAAAATAATGAAGAGTTGATGGTAATGGCGTGGGTACATGCTCCGGAAAAATGGCTAAAAGGATGAGCAGTAAAATAAATGACATTATGTACCAGAAGAAGAAAACCTAAACCTATATGAATGAAAACAATATAGAGAGAAAAAAGATTATGACTAACCAAAAAGAAAAACGGAAGGACAGAATAAGTGTTTACTCTAACGTGACATTTACTTGATGCATTACACCTACGAGGTCTATATATTTTTTCAGTCAAATCAAAGCGATGTACTACTATCTAGGTTGTAAACCAATATTCACTATCAAAGATATTTTCAAGGTAAACAAAAGCCATTATCAATGGCTGTCTGAATTCGACGGTTTGTTGAATAACATGTGCTTGAACAAAAACATCTGGTTACTATAACTCAGCTATCTTTCAACAGACGTCGACCTGTTCATTCTTTAACATGATGTTCGATGGAATCTGTATCCTATTTCACGTAACTAAACTGAATATTTCCAACAGCATGCTACTCCGGGTTTTACCCCTCCAATTAACACACTCTCTGAGGCCACCCCTTTCTGCTGTCTTAGTCACTACGCCGACCTTCGAATCTTCGTGCATCTATTCAGTCTTTCATTTATTATGAAAGACTGGTGCGAATATGTAAAGATTCATTTCGTGAATTGGCGTTGGAGACAGCAGCAGTAATTACCTCATCGCTTAAGGCAATACATTCGAATCGAGGAAATAAACACCTCTATATGGTCACTGAACCCGCTAAATTTGCCTAAGAGCCAGTGGCGACTCGTAGATAAAATTAGTGGGAGTGCTGCTTCAGAAAAAATTAGCCGCTGTTTTAATATTGTGTAAAAGGAAACGAACATATAAAAGAAAATTTATACATAAACTTGATCGGTTCGCGTTTTAGCCACTGCCGGGTAGTGTGTTTAATTTGTTCACTGAACACCGACGCGAATTACCCTTTGTTTTTCAAAGATCCCCACAAAATCACAAAATAAATGGGGTGGGGGATGTGTCCTACTTCTCAAATCCTGGCAGCAATACTGAAGCTGGAAGCAGGATAATAATCTAATTCTACATTTCATCACTATATCAATAATATAAACATGTTTTTAAGCACAACACACGCGCAGTCAAAAAGAAACACTACCTTTCACTCGGCACTATCGTTCACGCAGTGCTCTCTCTCTCCCTTATATGAAGCTTCCTATCTCGGACATGTGAGCATGCGCACAACAGTCAAACACCGCGTCGCTGGAACTATGAAGCGCACGGTTCTATACAAGGATTTTTGTATTTTTTTCATAAACTAGGGGATGGTTACTGACATTAAACTTAAGGATTATATAATGTACAAGTGAGAATTATAGAAAAAAGGACTCATTATATCGATAATAGAGTGGAAATAGGGAGTGCTGAAATTCCGTTGTTCCTGTACACGAGCCACCACTGCTAAAAATACATCGACTTTAAAAAGAACATGGAGTCCTGATTAAAATGTGTATCAAAAAATTAAATAGACAGAACAATCGTGATGAGAATGTCTATTGATTATAGATCTGTTAGATCAGAACTGATTTAGATTAAACAACAAAGCCAACAATAGCAACAAGTAATACATACATAAAGATAGAATTATTGGTTTCAAATTTTGACTCAAGGCCAGCAATTTTGGGGGAGGATTGAGTCGATTACATCGTCTCCAGTATTCAACTGGTATTTATTTAATCGATCCCGAAAAGATGAAAGATAAATTCGACCTCAGCGGAATTTGAGCTCAGAACGTAAAGACGGACGAAAAGCCGCTAAGCATTTTGCCCATCATGCTAACGATTCTGCCAGCTCACCGCCTTCCATAAAAATATAACTAGTAAAAGCAAATATATGTGCGTAAATTATAATACATCAATACATGACAGTCACGCATATGGTAAATAGCGTTGATAAATCTTATATTAAACATCTTATACAATCATAACTATAGAAATCATACATATTAATATCACAACTAATAAATGTAAATATGTGTAAAGGTGAAATGGTCAAGTGACTTTGATATTCGACAACCATCATAGGTATTGAATTCCAATCTACTGCAGGCAATATATTATGCAGTTTGGAGTGTGCATTTTAATCTGTGTATATCTGTTCACCAAGCTGATGACGACAAAATAAATATTTATATATGGCAAAAACCCTGTGTCTAGGAAGTTTGCAGACGGTCTATGTTGTTAAAAATTAGTTATTAGATTTCTTAGAAGGTTTTGAAAAATTTATTAGTTTTGAGGAATGAAGAGCCAAGCGCCTTGACTACCGATGTTCCTTAGGAACTGAGAAAGAATATGAGAAAGAGGAGGTGGTGTTGTCATTTGGGTTGTGTTGGGCAAGAATCTTCACTCCACGCGGCAATTGAACTTATCAAACTTCCCTATAAACTATCCAAAGTAGCAGAGTCAAACAAGTGACCAGTGATATATTTGGTTTTCTCAAACCATATCGAATGCTATCAGGTGAAAAGCTGGCGTTTTTGCAATTAACTGTTCGTTATTTATTTTGCAAGGTAATGAACTTCAAGTGCAAATTGTTAAAGAAAGCGATGTTCAGCATTTATCTCTTCAGCTAATACTTCTGTCAATATTACAGGAAGTG
>NC_142934.1:83846879-83881879 GCF_046866305.1 Octopus bimaculoides | reverse complement strand
CGAATAAAAGAGGAGCGCTTAATACATATTGCACCGGAAATGGATTTTTTTCAAAATTGAAACTGAAACTGCGAGTTTATATCACGTCTAGAGTTTCACGCCCCTGCGATCTTTAGGTGAAATTGTTACAACTTGGTATGGAGGCGCAATGGCCCAGTGGTCAGGGCAGCGGACTCGCGGTCGGAAGATCGCGATTTCGATTCCCAGACCGGGCGTTGTGAGTGTTTATTGAGCGAAAACACCTAAGCTCCACGAGGCTCCGGCAGGGGGTGGGTAGCGACTCCTGTTGTACTCTTTCACCCCAGCTTTCTCTTATTTCCTGTTTCTTGAGTAACGCTGGGGGGAACACGTACGCCATAGAAACCGGGCCCATGAGCCTGGCTAGGCTTTGAAAGGGCGACGTTTATCGTTACAACTTGGTATCGGTGGTGTATTTATATCCTTTGGTGTGTGTGCGCGTGTGTGTGTGCGTGCGTGTGTGTGTGTGTGTGTGTGTGTGTGTGTGCGCGCGCAGTCTAGTGCTTGTGTGGTGTTCATTGGTTAGAGCAGGGCTGGGGCCCGCAGACTTTTATCTTGCGGCCCACCTGATACTTTCCTGAAATGGGTTTATTTAAACAAACATTTAAAAAATTTCATCAACAATTTAAAGGTTGTAATGAAAAGTAAAAAAACGAAAGATACTACTGTTTTTGCAACGATAATATTCCATGTTGAATCAACGATCATTCATTATTGTAACAATAGTATGAGAAAGCAAAAAGGCTTTGAATTCTGTCAGTACCCAAGCGGCCCTCAAAAGATGTTCCGTGTTTAAAGTGACCCGCAATGTAATTCGAGTTGGCCAGGCCTGGATTAGAGGTTTCCGTGCTTTTCATTGGTTGTATGTATTATTTTTGTGGTGTGGTGTTTCTTGCAATTGCGAATCGGGAGGGGTTAGTACCTTGTTATGGTTTGTTGTTGAGTAGGTGGTTGGCATCTTTGTATATTTCATTCTTGCATCATATATTTTTATCTATTTACTTATTTTTCTTGTGTACATAAAGTTTTTTTTAGTTGAATTTTTATTTTTGAGAAGGCTTATTTGAAAAAGCAATTAAGGTTGTCAATTAACTATATGTCTAATGAATGGTGCTTATTACGGCTGAGTAATTTTTGAGGGATTGTTCTGCGAAAACATCTGTTCTTTATGGAATTTTGTTTTGGACAAATAACTTTGTGTGTGTGCGTTTGTGTGTGTGTGCGTGTTTGTGTGTGTGTGTGTTTGTGTGTAGAAATTTGTATTTCTTGAGAATTTTACTTACTGGCATTTCTTCAAAGAAATGTGTTTTTTAAGTGTGTTTGTGTAGATGGATGAACGTGTGTGCGTGTGTATGTGTATGTGTCTGTGCATGTGTGTGTTTGGCTTTGTGCTTTTGTCTAAATCTGGGAAGAGTATTTGTTTTCTCAGTGGTTAAGGAGCAAGATAATATGCGTGGTGGTGATGGTCATGTTGATGATGATGATGGTGGTGGTGGTGGTGTTAGTGGTGAAGATGATGGTGGTGGTGGTGGTAGTGGTGGTGGTGATTGTGGTAGTGATGGTGGTGGCGGTTGAGAGTTTCTTTATGAATGGTCCTATCTATAGTAATATTATATAGTTCGAAGGCGACGAGCTGGCAGAAACGTCAGCAACGCCGAGCGAAATGCTTAGCGGTATTTCGTCTGTCTTTATGTTCTGAGTTCAAATTTCGCCGAGGTCGACTTTGCCTTTCATCCTTTCGGGGTCAATAAATTAAGCACCAGTTGAGTACTGGAGTCGATCTAATCGACTGCCCCCACCTCCTCCCCGAAGATTTCGGGCCTTGAGTAGAAAAGAATATTATATATTTTAACGAATGGCCGAATGCTTTTGATATTGTTGCGACGAATGAAATATCTCTTATTTGAGTTTGTGGTGTGTGTGTGTGTGTGTCTGTCTATCTGTGTGTGTGTGCGTGCGTGCGCGCACGTTTGTTCGCGTGCGTGTGTTTATAAATTTGTGTTTCTTTGAAATTTTGTTTAAACAAAATTCTAATGAAATACAAATAAAGTGGAAATAATTTCAGAAAATCAGGAATTTCTGTCGTTTGGTACGAAATATATTTGTATTTTGTCTGTTGTTTAGATAGAGGCCACTGGGTACTACGAGTTATTTTACATCGGTCATTTTTGCTTAAGTTATGTAAATTGCTAACGCCGTATAAACGCTCGAATCCTTTTTGCATCAGTCCAAGTCCTTTCGTCACTGTAGACAACTATCGTGCTGATGATGCCCACTAAGCCAGAAACCCGTCTATACGGTTGTCTTGTCTCCAGACAGCAAACCGGTATTTTCCTTAATGGCGTGTCAAATTTGGAGAATTCCCGATTCGTGAGGTTATTTCTCCTTCTCATGTGGAGGTAATCATAATTAGTATTTGATCTTTATGACACCCTCAAGAGGCAGAGATAATCCTAATAAAGCAGGAATTTACGTTGTATTAGGTATATCTATATTTCTGTCACTCACTCTCTCTCTCTCTCTCTCTCTCTTTATATATATATATATATATAATTAATCCCCCACAAAACAAAGAAAAAACATAAGAAAAAAATCAACAGCGCGAGAATATGGTACATGAAAAGTATTAAAAGACGCGCAGGGAAGGAGAGAAAGGGTGTTTTACGTTTCGGGCAAAGCTCTTCATCAGAAACAAGAGATAGAAGAAAGTCCAAGAGTAAAAGAAGATGGCGAAAAAAATTGCCAACAATCCACACACACACACATACACATAGAGACAGCGCTAGTGAAATAAACATTTCCAACACCTTATCCTTCACGTATATATGCTGCGTGTATTTCCCGCCGGGTTGCGATTAGGTGCGATGGAGGATACCTTCTCGGAGTGCCGGGTGTTAAAACATCTGAAAGTTATGAACCGGCGAGATATCTCACTTCTAATCCCATCTAGGAATGATGGACATCGATTTTTTCCCACGGCACTTTGAGAGAGTATTCTCCACCGTTCCAAATCGTTGTCCACTACCAAATACACGCAGCGTATTCGTTAAGGTTATGTGGCTGATAATGTTTATTATGCTAGCGCTGCTTCTTTTTCATATTTGACTTTATCTGTATGTGTGATTGTCCGGGCATACCTGCACATGGTTTGCACTCTATATGCATATAGGCTGTGGGCTGGCGATGTGATTAATCTCCAATCCTCTTCGGGTACGTGATGTTGTTAAGTCATAAAAGTGATGAAACATCGATGTCCATCACTCCCAGATGGGTTTAGATCTGAGCTATCTCGCCTCTCCACGACTTTCAGGTGTTTTAACCCTCTGCACTTTGAGAGAGTATTCTCCGCGGCGTCATATCGCAGTCTACCGGCAAATACACTATGCTTATACGTTAAGTATATATGGTTGATTATATATATATATATATATATATATATATATATATATATATATATATATATATATATGTGTGTGTGTGTGTGTGTGTGTGTGTGTGTAGTAACGCCGTGCGCATGCGTAGTCTCACGCATGCGTGGAATTCAACATCCAAGCGTTCCCGCTTTATTCTTTCTCTTTCTCGCCTGGCCGGCATTGAGCATGGACGCGTCAAGCCTTCTCTCCATCTTTCGAACTCACGCCAGACAGCACACATCAACATTCCGGCAAGGCGTCTCAACAACCAAGAGTAAAGCTGTCTATTTTCCACCTTAAATAAATATTGTTGTGTTGATAGTTTGGAGTTCTGCGTTCCGTTCATTCTAATTTAATATAGGAAATTGGGTGTACACCTAATGGTGTATAACCAATTTCCTACAAACTGGTGACCCCGACTAAAGAACAAACGCGGCCATGGATTCTGGACTACCAACCAATAATACTACACGAGACGTCAAAATTCATTTTTACACAGCGTCGTCTACTTGCTGAAAATAGCAGCAACATGCTCGTCACATGCGAACGATTTCACTCGCAACCCGTAGTCTTGGGTTAAAAGCAAAAAAAATCTCATCAAAGTCGACGCTAATGGTCGTACAGAGACTGTGTCTGTCGACCGTCTGTAAAAGCGTACCTCTTCAAACGTCATCATCGCCAACAACCACCAGCTTCATTCAACCAAGATTACCACACGACAACAACAACCACTACCAACTACGAGCATCGCCCCCCGACGTCGCCAACAGTTTCAACAGGACATCATTACCACCGTCAACATCATTATCACCACACATACAGAACACAGCTACAGCTATAAACCAGTTCCTGCGCCGACGTCTTCACCATCAATGTACTGTCTACCACAATGTCGTGCGCCAACAACCCCACCACCAGGGACACACCAGATCAACACACTCGGTTTTATCTTCACTGTATGAGTGGAATATCCACTCACGCACAACAGTCAGAGCTAGCCGACTAGGATATTTAGTACCAGGTAACAAGTCGCAACTCGCATCGACGCTCAACTACAGCTCTGCCAACTGACCACAACTTCCTGAGTACAGACATTCAACTTGTGTAACTCTTATACGAACTGGATTTTTTCTCTACAGACACTTTTACTATGTTCTGTGTTTTTTTTTTCTCTCTCACACACACACTTGTGCACTCATATATTTTCTTTCCTTTCAGAAACATTGCATGCATGTATCTCACAAGTGTACATTCATTTCTTTGATTTTTTTTCTGTGTGTTTGTGCCACATCTTGTGGGTGGTTTTCAGTGGCCATCCTGCCTCAGGCGTTCCTCCAAAAATTATATTATCGTGCGTTCCACACTGGCAAGGGGAGCCCTGTAGTAACGCCGTGCGCATGCGTAGTCTCACGCATGCGTGGAATTCAACATCCAAGCGTTCCCGCTTTATTCTTTCTCTTTCTCGCCTGGCCGGCATTGAACATGTACGCGTCAAGCCTTCTCTCCATCTTTCGAACTCACGCCAGACAGCACACATCAACATTCCGGCGTCTCAGCAACCATGTTCTCACACATAGAAGGCGTCTCAACAACCAAGAGTAAAGCTGTCTATTTTCCACCTTAAATAAATATTGTTTGTGTTGATAGTTTGGAGTTCTGCGTTCCGTTCATTGTAATTTAATATAGGAAATTGGGTGTACACCTAATGGTGTATAGCCAATTTCCTACACACACACACACACACACACACACACACATATATATATATATATATACTTATACATACATACATACATACACACACACACACACATATATATATACATACAGACAAACATACATATATACATACAAATATACATATACATATATATATATATATATATATATATATATATATATATATATATATATATATATATATATATACACATACACGCACACACACATATATATATATACATACAGACATACATATATATATATATATATGGGAGAATTTACGAAAAAATAACAACAGACGAGGACAGGTGGTGTAAACAACAAAAGGATGTATTAGTTTAACGCTCGGGAATAGAGAAAGCCTTTAACGTTTCGAGCTACGCTCTTCAACAGAAAGAATAAGGAGAAAAACACAGAGAAAAAAATTTGAATGTTGTGGTCAGCGATGTGTTTGTGGGGGGGGGGGGTTAATAAAAAATCAGGTGTGTGTGTGTGTATGTGTGTGCGTGTGTGTGTGTGTAAGATGAAGACAGGTGTATGAACAACAAGCTGAAAAAGTCTTTTAAGTTTCGAGCCTATGCTCTTCAACAGAAAAGAATAAGAGAAAATAAACAGAGAATGAAAAAAAAACTTGTAAATTTCAGCGGTCATATATATATATATATATATATATATATATATTCAGTCAGCTCAAATATATTCATACACACACACACACACACCCTCATGCACATACGCACACAGAAAGAAAACGAATTTTAATAAACAACTTGTTTGCAATTTAATTATAATATATAACATATGCTAACTAATATCGTTATATAAACCTTTATAATTGAGTGAAACTGTCAGCGTCCATTTAAAGCTGGTTAATATCAATCACCCAACGTCGATGATTTTAAGTGAATAATCTGATGTAACACATATACATATTATTTATAAACATATACCTGCGCACCTATACGTATACATATACTTACACACATACGTACATACATACATATATACATACATGCATACGTATATGTCCAATCTCAGTATGTAATTGTCGGAAGGAACACCAAGATAGCAATCTATAATATTATTGCATAAATCAACTACTGATACAGCAGTAGAACACAACCTACCACACCCAAGCTTAATGCCTGTTAATAGAAATTTATGGCTGGAGTTTTAAAGTGGTTATACTTACATTACATGAATATTTTACTGTATTATAAATTATGTTCAACATAAATAACAATCTATCATGTTTAGCATATTATATTGTTACTTATTTATTTATCTAACCATTTTATGTCGTGCATTTGTGAACAATAGCGTCGTTAGTTATGTTAGCTTTCTTTTCTTTCTGTTTTTTTTTTGTTTTTTTTCAACGCGTTAGTCATTTTCTTCACAGCATTTTCGAGAACGAGAGTGACGAGGAAGTATCTGAACAACTTCAGTAAAATAAAAGATATTTTTATTCAAACAAGCCGGTTTAGCTGCAATTTCCGACACTCAGGCACTCATAAAATCACAGAGGATCACGGACAGATAAACAGTGACACAGACACTCGTGCATAGAATATATTTATAGATTTTTAGCTAACACTATGCAGCTTCAGATGTAATTATCTTGTCTTAACGCACCAGTTATAAATACGCGTGTGTGTGTGTGTGTGTGTGTGTTGAAACTACGAGTACGTTCACGATTGATCTTTTGCATCAGCAATTCTCTGGCGTGGTAATGTGGTTAGTGGTTTGCTTCCAAACTACATGGTGCCGGGTTCAGTCCTACTGGGTGGCACCTTAGGCAAACGTCTTCTACTATAGCCCCGGGTCGACCAAAGCCTTATGAGTACTGAAAGAAGCTCAGCCTATACACACACACACACACACACACACACACACACACACACACACACAGGGCCGGTTCAAGGTACCGGCAACTCGGACAGTCGCACGAGGCGCCATGTGCTAGGGGTCGCCAAGGATGGTATGACAAAGACAAGGAAATTTCTACGACCGTCAACTTGCACACGTCGAAGTTCAGCTTATCCGGAACGCCAACAATCCGAGAGCCGGCCCTGTACACACATAATATATGTATGTGCTTGTGTTTGTGCGAGTGTGTGTTTGTTTGCTTGTTTTTCTCACGCTTGGCAATCGGTGTTGATTTTTCTACGTCCCCAAAATTTAGCGGTTCAGCAAAAAGAGAACGGTGGAGTAAATACCAGGTTTAAAAAAAAAACAGTACTGAGATTGATTTACTCGACTAAGCTCTTCAAGGTGGTGCCCCAGCATGGCCGCAGTCCATTGACTAAGAGAAAAGGTAAAAGATGAAATATATTACATTTCCGGTTTGAATTAAAAAGGGGAATATGAAAAATCCTTTATTGGTTTGGTCTTGAGTAAAGGGCTGTGATCACGGCAGCATGGCCATTGCAATGTCTCCGAGACGAGTGAAATAGACGAGGTTGATGTTCTTTAGCAGTTGCAGGAAAATGGCGTACAGTTATTGGTTTCCAGACGACTGGAGAACAAAGCATGAAAGTGTGTGAACTGGAGGTGCATCGAACACAATACATCAGGTTGGGTCAAAAGTTTGTTCGTATTTCAAATTTTAATTAACGGATCAAATAAATTACACCGCAAAAAGCAATTATCCATCAAAGTATTTCTCATCATATTCTATTGTCTGTTGCCAACGTCGTGCCAGTAGTTCAATTCTGTGCTTTTATAATATGGTTACTTTTTACAGGCCCAAAACTTCATGCGGCTTATACGCGAGTAAATCCGGTACCTGACATGTTACACTTTGACGATACTCGTTGTATAGAATAACAAAAAAGAGAACAGCACATAACCTTGAAAAAGAAAAGAGGATTTTTTTTGGTTGCAAATTATTACTGAAGGCCAGCAGTTTTGAATGGAGGGGGAAAATCGATTATATCTACTCCAGTATTTGCCTGTCGACCCCGAAAGGATGAAAAGCAAAGACGACCGTGGTGACATTTGATCTTAGAACACAAAAAGCCGGAAGAAATGTCGTTAAGCATTTAGTTCGACGACCTAACGATGTTACCAGCCCGCAGCCTTTTTATTGCATAATATTGGTCCAAAATTGGATACAAGCCAGCAATTTCGAGGCGTGGAGGTAAGTCAATATCATTGACCCCAGTAATCAACTGGTACTTATTTTATTACCCTTGAAAGAGCGAAAGGCAAAGTCGATCTCGGTGGCATTTAAGATGAAAGCATAAAATCGGAATAAACACCGCTATGCATTTTGTCCGATGCGCTAACAATTCTAGCAGCTCGCCGCTTTTTTGTAGCAGAATATTAAAACAAGGAAACTTTTGTTAAATTATTTTACTCTTTATTCTAAAAAAAAACGCTTTTCTCATCATAGTCAGTAATTCTATTGCTGCCTTTCTGTCTTCGATTCATCTTAAAGCATGAACACATTGGGAATTTTCCGTGGGGCCGACATGCGTCTAGAGGCCCAATTATAATCGATATATGCTGTAGATTACTGTCAATAAATATATATACAGCAGGGCAAAGTGCATTGATTTGGCCGGGAGCCTATATTGCCTCTATGACGTCCCACTTGTAGGAAATCATCTTTAGTATCACTGAGAGCATTACTTAGTTTTAAAACCTTTAATTATTCATATTTAGTTGAAGCCCATAACGATCGAGTTCTGGCATATGTTCCAATGATAAGAGTTTCACAAGGAATAGATGAACAACTTCAAGTTCACAATCTCTCGTGGACATTTCAAATTGAATTTATCAGTAACTGTGCAGATCGTGTTCGGAATAACATCTTGGGTTAAACAAGAACTGCACAATATTATCTAATCATTGTTGAAGCAAAGTGGGAATTCGTTGATAGGGAGCAGATAACTTTTATCAACCGTTATTAGGTGAAGGCTGTTAGATGAATGTGAGATGAATTTGCATTTCAAGAAGGATTGTTAAACCTTTGTTGACTGCCATAAGAAGATGGGGACTGAGATTAACAAGCATTCTGGGATACTTGTTAAATATTACTCTGGACAGGATAATGATTACGCTCTCAACAAGTCTGGCAAATATAATGACCTTCAAAAGCACGGTTTTGCTGTCAATTCGTTACACATGTATCGTCCATTTGCCTCCTTTTAACTAAACTTAGGCGAATTCAATTCTGTAGCATGCTGCACGGAAGCAGATTTCCTGAGAACTGTAACTCTTCTCAAAGAGTATGCGCGAATCTATCCATGTGTTCTACGGTACTTGTTGGAGTGGCCATTCTTTCTACAATACGACACGCACTAAAGAAAATTCTGTCGTTCAAACCCACACCGAAAACTGTTAATGAAGTCATAAAATGCAATTACATGTCATCCTTCAATCATATTCTTATGACATCAGCGGAGGTGGATTTCCTCATACAGAACTTCGGCAGAAGTCAGATTGTTCAGACATGGGATGTTGCAGCGAATATAAAAGTCTTAAATTTAGAGTCGTTTTTTTAACGACCTTGAAGATCTATGAATAAAAAAAAACAAAAACAAAACAAAAAAAACCACTTTACAGAAATTTTAGATGCAGCGAAACTAGTTGCCGAAGAAATGGAAATATGGGCCCTACACAATAGATTGGTTTGCATTCTGCAATGAGCGGCAGGAATTCCAGCTTGTGTATACAAGATTATTGGACAAATATCTAGATAATTGAAAGGCGGCGAGCTGGCAGAAACGTTAGCACGCCAGGCGAAATGCTTAGCGGTATTTCGTCTGCTGTTACGTTCTGAGTTCAAATTCCGCCGAGGTTGACTTTGCCTTTCATCCTTTCGGAGTCGATAAACTAAGTACCAGTTACGCACTGGTTCGATATAATCGACTTAATCTGTTTGTCTGTCCTTGTTTGTCCCCTCTGTAAGCAGCCCCTTGTGGGAAGTAAAGAAATAAGAAATGTTAGCACGTCGGGCGAAAATATTTAGCGGTATTTTGTCTGTCTTTACGTTCTGAGTTCAAATTCCGCCGAGGTCGACTTTGAGCTTCATCTTTTCGTAACAGCAGCTGTTCAACATAACCCCACAAGTCAGTAATGCTCGGACACTGAACGAGGGCGTGCAGAGCGGTTTTTCCCACTGCGAGCACCTCGGACAAGTCCGTTTGACAGCACATACCCGGTAGTATTGCCAGACCAAGGACACCTGGAAATTATACATCATAGTTCCCGACCGGAAAGTCCTCCAGGAACAGACTAGCCAGTTCATTCGCGTCGGCGCCCAGAGTCTCCCCGAGAACGTCATCGCACGTCCTCGCCACTAATCCTCTATAAATTTCTAAAGCGGAACATCCACCGAACCCATTGCCCGACTGGTAGACGGCTGTGAGCGCCCGCCTGAATCTTATCGTTCACTCGCCCTAGGATGCAGGGTGCATCTCAGTATGTGATTGTAACAAACATGCAGATTATAAAAAAAAAAATAATAACTAATAATAATAATAATAATAATCCTTTCTACTGGAGGTACAAGACCCCAAATTTGTGGAGAGGGGGCTAGTCGATTACATCGACCCCAGTGTTTCACTGGTACTTATTTTACCGATTCCGAAAGGAGGAAAGACAAAGTCGACATCGGCGGAATTTGAACTCAGAACGTAGCGACGGGCGAAATACCGCTAAGCATTTCGTCCAGCGTGCTAACGATTCTGCCAGCTCGCCGCCATAATGATAATGATAATGATAATGATAATAATAATAATATTAATAATAATAATAATAATAAATAATAATAATAATAATAATGATGATGATGATGATGATGATTTTTGGATTAAAAAAAAATTCCAGGCGACAGTTGAATCAGTGCTCCGATCAGAACAAGGTCGTGTTACGACTCAGATTTATGAACAGGCATTGTCTAATATTTCGTTGAAGAAGAAAAGTTTCATAGAGGTTATCTGAAGGAAAGGAAGAAAGAAATCATGGCATTTAGCAGAGTTATTGTGAGAATCAGAACAATGATTGAACTTTGGTCAAATAGCAAAATGGATTATCTCTCTTCTTTTTTAGTTTTGATATTTGTTCAAGCAAAACTGTAGATTTATAAGATGCAACAACAGTATCCGTTAAGTAATTAGAAAACACCCCATTCTGTTATCTTAGTATGTACTTTGAATGGATTAGAATTTCAGGTAATGCTGATTTTTATGAGAGAAAATATCGATAAAAGAATAAATTCAAAATGGTACATGCAAGGCTGGCAAGAGCGGCGACGAACTCTGTGGCTGGCCTGGAAGCACGGCCCCAGGTGGCGGTGGAGGCGAGTTCTAAACCTTCTGAAGATATGAACTTTCAACAGTTTTAGCAATATTTCAAATTTTAATATGCAGGGATATAATATAGCTAGGCTGTTTCACCCCAGCGCAGCCCTTGAGTCTGCCGCTTCTGTTCTACCCCCGCCCTCTATCGAGGCTTATAAAGTAGACCCAAAAGTGCCTCTACCACCACCATAAAGGCGTTGGCTGGGGCGGACCTCCCCTATCTCCGTCACCCGCTATCTACTCTACTATTAATATCACTAAGTTACGGTTTGAAGAGTTGATTTTCTTTGTGACACATTCCTTGAACAAAGGCCTTCGCTATTCAATGATATGTTGAGAAAAGACAAAGCGTAAACAGCTGTTCCTTTAATTGGAAGTTTGAATACTTTGTAAAGAATTACGTTTATGAGTTCGCTAATGCAGATGTCGTTTAGTTACGAAAATCGAAAATGGTCAGAACTAAGCAAATTATATTTTATTCGCATTCTTTATTACAAATGTCTCATTTTCTTATTATTTCGATGAGGTAAAAGTGGTGAGCTGCTAGAAGCGTTAGCATTCCGGGCAAAATGCTTAGCGGCATTTCGTTCGTCTTTAAGTTCTGGGGTCAGATGCCTCCGGGTAAGACTTTGCCTTTCATCCTTTCGGGGTCGATAAAATAAGTACTGGTTGAGAATTGAGGTCGATTTAATCGACTTAAGCCTTCCCTTGAAATTACTGGCCTTGTGCCAAAATTTGAAATCATCATCATCATTATTGAGAGAGCAGCGCATGGCATCAAAGTAACACTGGGGTACAAATGTACGAAGCCCAATATACCCATCGTGACTACCCTTCTGATAAGGGTACACCAGGCACATGCATCACAACTATATGTGCGCGACATGGTGAACTCATATCAAGATAAACAGCGCATGACATTGCAGGTGGGAGCCCAATTAGAATTTTCTTCAGGTTGAGTAGCCCATCCCGCTCAAAAGGTCCCTATTATTTGGTCTGACCGAGGTTCGGTCTTATTCTTGGTAGGATTTATGTGGGTAGCAGATGACTATCTTAAACATTAGGTATCCACAAGTTCTCAGCTGTCTTTCAAGTGCTTAGAACCTTCCATGTAATCCTTGCTGTCTCTAAGAGACAAACTTTCTGTAGGGGCTCTACAGGGCATTCTATACTAATCTTTTTCAGCAATTTGTCTACATCTCTATATCTTTTCTTCTTGTTTGTAACGCAACAATTATTTTAGGCACGACCTTAACTGTTCGTATGTTTTAAATTCTTTCTATTTCAAATTTTAAGAGATTGTTTTTTTATTGGTTTCGTCCTCTTTCTTTACGATCCTGTTATTAAACTGGCATAATGGATCGATGAGTAAGCAATTTCGCTTTTCCTTATCTATAATTGTTATGTTCGGTCTATCATTTTCGAACTTCTTGTCCGTTTGAATAGGAAAGTCTCACAAAATCTTACTCTAGTACACTTTCGACTCGATGACAGTACCATGCGTTTCCGGCTTCAAATCCTCATTTCTGGCACTAGTGTAAAACTTTTACCACCTGGTCGTGTCTCCATTTCTTATATTCTTCCTGTGCCAGCGCGGCGTGCTGGCAGAATCGTTAGCACGTCGGGCGAAATGCTGAGCGATATTTCTTCTGTCTTTATGTTTTGAGTTCAAATTCCTCCGTGGTCGACTTTGCTTTCACCCTTTCGGGGTCGATAAAATAAATACCAGCCGAGTACTGGGGTCGATGTAATCGACTATCCCCTCCCCTCAAATATCAGGCTTTGTGCCTTTAGTAGAAGGGATTATTACCATTATTAATCTTGCTTTAACACAGAATCTTTGCTGGAGAATGTAACAACGCGCCTGGTTTCCACAACCAGCGGCTTAAGATAACGCTCTTCATTCAGATTTCGAAGACTCTACGAAGGATTCATGCCGTTCCACGCAGCACTTTTTGCTGTAGATGCTCTATCTTCACTTTTACTCCTATCTTTTCAATCCACTGTGCGAGCTTGGTACTTACAAAACACAAAGCTCCCACTAAAACATCTATAACACTCACTTTCTTCAATGACCACAGTCTTCTGATTTCCAAATCATCATCATTATCAGTAGTAGTAGTAGTAGTAGTAGTAGTAGTAGTAGTAGTAGTTGCAGCAACAGTAGCATTGTTATCGTTTTTAATAGAACTTTAAACGCCTTTCAATTATTCAGCTTTCTAACTTTTCTGTTAACTACAACCATTTAACAATTCCCGTACAAAAATTACAATTCGTTTTACTTAAAGTAGGCAGTTTTTCCTTTTGCTTTCGCCATTCCAGAGCTGTACTTCTCAGTTGGCAATGGCCCAAAATGTCGTTCAGATACTCAACATCTATATTCTTTCACAAAGTGTGCAACTATAAGTTTAAAAGTAGCTGTGAATGACATCTTTTTTGACTGGATGCCCATTAACTGGTAAAATTGGCTGGAAGTTATGACGTCTGGAAATGTTATTTTAGCAAAGACTGATTTTCTGCCAGTCGTTCACTCATTACATCATTAACGACAGAGGGCGCATCGTTTGTGACTTTCTCAGCATGCTTGTTTAACAATACATCAATACTGATGTAAGAGATTTAGTATATATTTCCTGGCTATTTCCTAAATATTTTATACGCTGAAGTTCGTTATATACATGGAAATTCGTTTGCTGACAGCAAGTGAATGAATGCTTTACATTCAATGAGGCATGATGCGGTGGCCAGAACAGTCTGGAACAGAATTAGGAAAATGAAAGTATCAACAAAGTTGACTATATTGGAGCCGATGGAACAAAAAAATTTTGGTGGAATTTAAAATTTGAAAGAGTCACAAAGTTAAAACACGACCAGGTGGCCACGTGTGTTGATTTTATACCGATCGAGAGACTCAGAAAGGAGTGCACCAAAAGTTGCAATTTGTCGCTGGAGCCTATTCCACGAGAAGTTGTAATTGGCTAGATCCTGTCGATCACGTGGGCAGTATACTTTCCAGGCGAAGTCGCGATTGGTTAGATTTTTTGATCATGGGAACAAATTCAAGCGAATCGGGATATTCGGGCGAATTACTCTTTTACTTGTTTCAGTCATTTGATTGTGGCCATGCTGGAGCACCGCTTTTAGTCGAGCAATTCGACCCCAGGACTTATTCTTTGTAAGCCTAGTACTTATTCTATCGGTCTCTTTCGCCGAACCGCTAAGTTACGGGGACGTAAACACACCAGCATCGGTTGTCAAGTGATGTTGGGGGGGGGGGTACAAACACAGACACACACATACATACATATATACGATGGGATTCTTTCAGTTTCCGTCTACCAAATCCACTCACAAGGCTTTCGTCGGACCGAGGCTATAGTAGAAGACACATGTCCAAGGTGCCACGCAGTGGGACTGAACCGGAAACCATGTGGTTGGTAAGCAATCTACTTACCACACAGCCACCCCTGCGCCTATTGTAGAATACTCTCGCAAGTTTTTGTGAGAGTACAAGAACAATATGCTCTTTTGTGGAAATCTGCAATCCTCTGGAGACCGGCGTGGTAAGAAAAATGCAGATGAAAGAAAACTTCTATGGGCCTTTGGTAAGAAGTTTGCAAATCCAGTGCTCAAGATACACTTTCAGTTTCATACCAATTATTATTGGATCAACAGGATACATAACAACCCAACTCGAGCTGAACTTGGGTTCTTGAGGAAAGAACGAAACCCCTTAATTTGCCTTTCATCCTTTCGGGGTCGATAAATTAAGTACCAGTTACGCACTGGGGTCGATGTGATCGACTAAATTCCTTTGTCTGTCCTTGTGTGTCCTCACTATGTTTAGCCCCTTGTGGGCAATAAAGAAATAAGAAACGTTAGCACGCCGGGCGAAATGCTTAGCAGTATTTCGCGTCTAAGTTCAAATTCCGGCGAGGCCGACTTTGCCTTTAATTCTTTCGGGGTCAATAAATTAAGTACCAGTTGCGCACTGGGGTCGATCTAATCGACTAACCCCCTCCCCAACATTTCGGGCCTTGTGTCTAGAGTAGAAAAGAATAAATACCAAGCTTAAAAAAGAAAAAAAAAAAACAATAATAATAAGTACTGGAGTCGATTCGTCAGACTAAAAGTTCTTCACAGCGGTGCCCCAGTATGGCCGCAGTCTAATGACCGAAACAACAAAAAATAAGATAAAAGAAAATGTAGAAATTCAATCGTGAGACCTTCGTTTAATAGAATAAATTACGAACAGGTTGTCGCAATGCATCGAATCATTTACAGCATATTTATACAGGCGAGAACACACACACACACACGCACACATATTTGGCTTCCTATTATATATAATAGAAATAATATATTATTATAATATATAACAGGAGGAAGTTCAAAGGGTGAAAGTTCATAGTGAATTGGTGCAGACAAGTACAAATCCAGGAAAATCATAAAATAATGACGTTTGTGGAGCAGAAGGAAGTTCGAGAATTCCTTCGCGTTGATTCGACCTGGATGGGTGAGTAAATTCCATGGTGAAAATCTCGAGAAGAGATGGATCATAAAATGTAAGTAGTTCGTAGTTCTTTATTTTGGATACAGCAAATATAAATGTCTCAGATTTGAACATCACTCTTAGGTTTTCGATATGTATAATAAACGAGAATGCACAGAAAACAGAAACATGATGGAGACTTATTTACATACTAAATGCATCGATGTAGCTCTGTATATATGCATGTATATATATATATATATATCAAGGGCAAGCGAGTACGTATACAAGTCGCCAACGTGCTAGAGAAAGACGCCAATGTCGCTTGCCCTTGATATATACTTATAAATTGATTAATTTATACATATATATATATTTTATATATTAAAAATATATATATATATATATATATATATATATATTTTATATATTAAAAAAATATATATCTTTCCATATATGTGTGTGTGTGTGTGTGTGTGTGTATATATATATATATATGTGTGTGTGTGTGTGTGTGTGTGTGTGTGTGTGTGTGTGTGTGTGTGTGTATCAGAGGCGACACCAGGTCATCAGCATCACTCGGGCTCATCACAAAGTTTGCATAAGATACATGCCTGCTCGAAGCATTTCACGTTTTCCCACAATATCTCCAGCCCCAAATGGTTTATTTTTTTTTAATATCTAAACACTATGTCTTTCTCCATTTCTAAGTTGAGGGTAAAAATAAAGCAATCCTGCAAAACACAACTGATCTTTGCACAACACAGAATAACAGCGATCAAATAACGACAGCGAAGTGCACAACAAACATCTAGAACATTTTTGTAGTAGTTGAGAAGGATACTGCTGTCTCTCCTCCTTTTTTCTCTCTACCTATATGTGTGTGCGTTTGGCTGTGTAATGACACAGAAAGAAGACAACACTGGAGGGACAGTATTGTAATGGTTTAACGCTTAAAAAGAATGGAAAGAACTGACGTTTCAAACGCTTGTCTTTCCTCAGAAAAATAACAGAATAAGAAAAGGTGGTCGGAAAAAATCGGGGTTAGGGACCAGGTAGTAATGTGGTTTTATGGTGGAGAGTTAGGAAGGGTATGTGTGCACATGGGTGTATATATATATATATATATATATATATATATATATATACAAATAATAAATGAGTATATGCATATATACGTACAGGTGTGTGCATACCTACGTCTACCTGTATATATAGGTGCATATCTGGGTACAGGACAATGCAAACAAAACGTAGACAAGAAATGATAATAGCCAGAGTACAGAAAACATACAAGCCACATAGAGAACATTTTCCTTCATCAGCTACCCCCGTTTTAACACCGGCGTTTCGAAGAGTTGGGCAGGACGCATCGTTAAAACGGCTCTTCCCATGGACCGCAAATTAAATTTGTATACACAAATTAAACCTGTGCCATAGAGGAATGTAGTGGCGGACAAAAAACAAGACAGGAAAACAAACGGAAAAGGCCATGCAGCCAGACGTGAAATATATATATATATATATATATATATATATATATATATATATACATGGTTGTATGGGATGCACTCGTTTGTGTATGAATTTCTAAATATTCGTTTTGTCACTGATGTCAATTTATAACCTGAATCACATTAATGTGATTGAAAGTCATCTACAGAACGAAATTAGATTAAAAACACTAGGTTTTCTATATCACCATAAAAAAGAAATTCAGTGGACTCAAATCTGGTGATCACGTGGGCGAAGAGTTTGATCCACTTCTCCCCGTTCAGCGGAAAATTTGAGAATATTTTATTCAGAAATTGCTTAACTCTGAGAACAGAATGACAACGTGCGCTGCCTTGCTGAAACACTGCATCTTCTATAATAGCGAATCGGGTTAGAACAGAAATAAATGAAATTCACAGTATTTCTGTTCAACTCTTCCTATCAATAACATGTCCTTTCAAAAATAATACCCCAACGATGTGGTATTTTCTTAATGTAAACCAAATATTAACTACAGAAGAATCTCTTCAAATTCTTGTGGCTTTTCAGTGCTCCATATGCAACAGTTAACAGTTATGCCTGTTGACTTTATCACTCATATAAAATACTACTTCATCAGAAGGCATTACAGTGTGAATAAAAGAAAAGAAAGAAAGAAAGGAAAAATTAACGATCGTTGACAAGTTTTTCGTTGACAGAAAAGCCAATGATGTATAATAATCAATCTTCTTCTAGTAACACTTGAAGCACTTTAATATTGTAAGCTTTCATGTGAAATTTCGTTCGTAGAATTTCACACAGCGTTTATTCTGGAAGACTCGGTTCTAAATATGCTTGTTTTATTGATTTGCGTGGACTTTCCAAACAGGATTTTTTTTTACAGATAACATATTTTCTTCACTTAGGCTTGGTCTTCCAGATCGTGCCTTATCATCGGAAAACATTTTCTTTCCTCTCTTTTTTTATTTCTAGATTTTTTTTTTTTTTAGCTTTTTCATCAGTTATTGTGATGTGTTTATAAATCTTCTTTTCACAGCGGTGAAAGATTTTAGTTCAGTCAACCAAAGAACCTGGTTTACTTTCTTTTCTGGTGAAGTCGTGGATCAATATAAACCGAAAATAAAGTTGAAGTACGTATTTAAGATTTTGAAAATTAATAAATAATTATTATTATTGTTTACCGACGACGATGCGTCAGTTGCAATAAGATTTTAACTCTTCATGCTACAAAAAAATTTAAATTACGCCAGTATTTGATAATGACCTTCCAAATATATATAATATTTTTTTCGATTCCATAACGAGTTATATATATATAGACTACTAGCAGCTAAACCTGGTTTCACCCGGTCTGTTTGAATGATGTGGCACACACTCACATACATGCACGCACGCAGGTTGTTTTAATCGATTTTCTCTGTAAGTATGGGGGCTAGGAAAAAAATAGAAAACGTATTCCGATCTATGCACCCGTCTCCACATGTGAGCCATTTTTCACGCGAATCCACCCAGCCGTTTGGCCGTGAACCTCAAGACAAGAAAGAATACAATGGTCGGCCAACTTCAATTTATATTATAGATTAGGAACTGTTTAATTTGCGAACATTTTCTGTTTATGTAACTCTGTTGTATTTACTTTTATTTTTGTTGCAAGTACTAATTTTCTGCAGTGTTCACACGCACATTTCTTTGTCTTTCTTTTGTGTATTTTTATAACAAACGCGCTGCAAGATGAGACCTTGTAGTGAGGCTTCAGCCAGATTTGAACCTCCTCACTCAGATTTTCAGCTAAGAGTCACAGCCTGATATTGTTCCCAGAAAAGACATGGCCAGCTCCTTGAACCTAATTATACCGCCATAAATGCTACGAACGCCAGCTTAAAGGTTTCTCAGTCAATCAGTATCGGCTGACAATTCAGGTGGTAGACTTTAAAAAACTGTATTAATGAATGTTTTACAAGCTTTGCTTGGGGTTATAAAAAGCTGGAGTATTGAACCCTTGAACAGAGCCGCTGTAGACGCTTCACAAAACTCTGCCGTTTCTGTTGTACGGCAAAAAGTAATCAGCGTTGTGCTGAAATACATACATACACACATGCATACATGTATACATGTATACATGCATGCATGCGTACATAAACACACATATGCATACATACACACATACATACATACATACACACACATACATGCATACATACATGCATGCATGCATATATACATACACACACACATGCATGCATACGAACATACACATACGTGCATACATACTTACATGCACACACATACATACACACACATACATGTATGCATGCGTACGTACACACACATACATGCATACATAATGCATGCATGCATACATACACACACATACATGCATGCATACATACATATATGCATACATACATACATAAAAAAATATCCTGTTGTTGATGTTGAAATTCTAATGAAGGAACCTTGGATCTAGGTTAGAAACCGGTTCTTTCTCTATTGGCAAGAAATCTTGAAATAAACTGAATAATGACATACATAATTCTTTGAATATAATTTCCTGTCTTAATCTGTTTACATTAAATATGTACATCTTTCACATAACAGTATTAACTGAAATATTATTTCTAGCTTACATTTTGTAAAGCTGGCAATAATGTCTTTCTTAGGAACAATAGTTTTATTTGATATAGGTGCTTGAGTGGGTAGTTTTGATGTCTATGGAGACATGTCTTTCTTAGATTCATATATATCAATATAATCTTTTTGGTTCTGTCAATACTGGTTGTCTCTTTTTTTTTTTACCATGGGCATCGACTACGAAATATCTAGAGTACGCCTGCAAAAAAAAAAAACGATCTGTTCCTGTATATAAGGGTTTTTAAACCGCATCATTACGACCAAAAATATAAAAATCAGCGACTGATGTCTGCCGGAACATGGGTTTAACTGTCCACTGCTTGGGCAACAAATCGAACGTATATTACCGCAGTCGATGCATATAAATGAACAAATCATTATACGCGGTCAAGTTTCCAACTACCAACTGTCTGAGAAGAATTACTGCAGTGTTATAAAGCAGCTCTGCTGGGGGTAAAAGTCTAGGTTCGCTTCAACTGTCGTTCTGATACTCAATAACATAATACGTACTGATTCTAGTTTCTATCTATATTGCTGTATGCTTTAAATGCTGTTTTAAGTTGGCAGTGAAATTTTCTATCGTTCTAGTTGCCACAGAGTGATAAGTCACCGTACGAATCCTCTTCGTATTGAGAAAGTGGGTTAATTCGGTAAATGAATTAGATTCAAATTGGCGGCTTTTAGCAGTTGTTATCGTCGCGGTAAACCCAAAACGCGAAATCTGATTGAAGTCAATGCTTTTGCTACCGTTGCAGAAGAAATATCTCTAACAGGAATGGCCCCCAAATCACCTAGAAAAATGGTCAACACAGGCCAACAGATAGACGTAGTTCTGAACAGGAGATAAGAGTTTGTAGCGAGACCTAGAATCACTTCTCTCATTTTTCGGTCGCTAGGTTCGTACCTCGCGTAGATCACGTGGTCTGTCTTGATCATCAGCTAATCGGGTTGCAGTAATATCATACCAAGGCATCAAGTTAATCGAATGTTCTATGACCTTTTCTCGCGCTTTTCCTAGTATTAAAGTGAAAGCCCGCCAAGGACAACTGCAGAAGTTGAGATAGCTACCAGAGAACATACATCCTCACCTTCCGCCAAAAGCGCGCGAACACACACAGACACTCTCACACACAGTTGTCTTACTGAAGCAATCAGTTTCCTTTGCTGAATTTCAGGAGTATAAATCAATTCTTTCCTGCTTCTCGAGCCTTATTAATTATTGCTATAGATAATAGTTACACCGAACCTCGATTCTAACCTCTTACATTTCTACGAGCAGTCATTAGAAAACTACATAAACATGTTCAATAAATCTTACAATAAATTTATTCTATTATGTTCGCGTCTATTCATTACGAGATAATGCACAGATAATACACGAGATAATACACAGCCGAAACAGCAATTACAAACAACATACCAGTGAACGTGTTACATTGGTGAAAACACTACAAACCATTACAGTGTGACAGGTCCGACAATGTCTATATTTATGTGTTGAAAATGAACATTCACTGCTGTAAATGTTCCAAGACGAACTCTAATACCACAATGAAGTTTTGCTTTTTGACAGGATATACAATTTCTAGCTCATTCTTGTTCATGTATGGCCAAATAAAATGAGCTAAAGTGAGTCTTTCTGAGTCTGCAAGGCTCGGGAGAGATCATTTGTAGAAAGCGGACAAAACTGAGCTTCTATGTTTAGCAGGCACAAAAGGGCGTTCATGATCAGTAGAAATATTACACCAAATATATTTCGCGAAGGCAGGAATTCTAAGGAAGATAATACCGAGTTCTTTTGTTGTAGCAATTCTTCCTTCGTTTCTTGGTCCTTCGTTATTTCACTTAATCAATAGGGTCTTTAGAGTGCAGAGAGTTCACGTGAACCCAAGATAAAGCATCAACTGCGCAGTTATTAGAGCCCTTGATGTAACGAATATTGGCAGTAAACTGCAATTCTAAATATCAAAGTACCTAAAGAGAAAAAGCCTAATAGCTCATGGTCGGTATATATAACAAAATTTCTTCCCTCTGGGGAATGATGGAAGTGCTTAACTGATAAGTGTGAGGATTATAATTCTCAACCGAAAATATAATATCTAGCTTCGGCCGATTTCAAATGCTTCAAGGAAAAGGACAGAGGTTGCCAACAATTCCTAAATAAACTGCTTTAAAATACCACTAATTCTCACGTCTGAAGCACTCACTAAAAGAGAGAGTGGTGCATCTGGGGGTCAGTTGAGTCGTTAATAGATAATTTCTCTTTTTATATCGTTAATCTACTGTAATTTTTCTGGTGTTAAAAGAATTTTCTTGCTTTTCTGTTTTCGATTACGAAACGACTCGGTTAAAGAGTAAGGCTGTCTCAGCACAATGTGAAAGAAAATGTTTGTAAAAATTCTCTCCATCAAGAAATCCATGTAATTTTCATAACGAGTTGGGAGCTGCAAACTGCAGAGTTGCATCTGATTTCTCAGTCATTGGTCGCACAGCATTGTTGTCACTGATGAGCCCTAAAAAGTTTAAAGATGAAACACTAAGGAAACATTTACCGAGGTTAATCACTACAACGGAATGTGATAATCTAGAAAAGATATGAATCAGATGTTGCTCGTGCTTAGATCCTGAAGCATTAGCAACCAATAAATCATCAATGAAAGCAAAAACAAAGTTCAAACTGCGATTAACTTTATCGATAAACTTTTCGAACGAATTCGCAGAATTCCTGACCCTAAAGTCATCCTGACGATTTCATACAGTTCAAATGCTGTGGTAATAGCCATCTTATGAATATCAACGAATTCTGTTGGAACCTGGTTATATGCACGAACTAAATCTATCTTCGAAAAATTTGTAGCACCATGTAGAGAAGTTGATAGATCATGGGAGGTGAAGAATAGGATAGTTATCCGGCACTATTTTAGCGTTTAACAGCCTATATAGTCCCCACAGAGACACTAATTATTTTTGGTCTTCCTCAATACCATATGTAGAGGAGAACCCAGTTACTAGACGAAGGTCGAATAACACCGAGCTGTTACATGTAGCCGAATTCATCTTCAGCAACTTTTAGTGTGACTAGATCAAATCGCCAAGAGAACCAGTTCTAAGGTATGTTACTGAATGTAAGGGCTTTCTATCGCTAACCAACCGAACGAGTGATATCTGATAATCTACAAAGAATAACATAACTGTTAGCTGTAGAAACCAGGAAGAAAAGAGGATAGATAATAGTTTCTGGACTGATATCGCTTTCAATTAATTAGTCGTAGAATCAAATTTTTTTATTTTTCAAATCAAATCAAGGAGACCAAAATGATGAAGAAAATCGGCTCCGATAATGGGGCACGAAAGACCAGCTATGATAGAAAAAAAAAAGTGCTTGAAAACTCTACGTAAATTCAAATCCAACGTCTTAGATATTTTCCTTCATAACTGGGTATTGGTCGAATAGTTTACAGCTTGCAAAGTAACCGACGTTGGCTGCTGTATACCTTGTAAAAAAATTTTTTTTTAAAATTAAGAAAAAGAACCCGCAAGGCCATGTACTACACTCAACACAAGTATCCACAAAAAATGAAATTTCGAAGAATATTTGAAAACATAAAATAAGCGACTTACTGGAGAAGTGCCAGGTGATGCAGTCACTGCTATTCCCTGGCATCTATGTTTTCCTGTGTTTAATAATAGAAGCAGTTAGAAAGAAACATGGATGTAAACAGCGATGAGCATTCGTGCCAAATCTGTAATGATACTAACATAGTGCAGGAGTTCTCCAGCGAGAACTGAAGGAAAACTTTTTATCGCGCCGATCTCCTGGAACGGTCAGTTGAACGAGCGAAAAATAAGGGATTTCAAGGCGTTCAATGTTTTCTGCGAGTGCCTAAATTTTCCTTTGCTAAACTTACGGAAATCCGCTAACAGCGAAGAGATAGATAAAACAAAGGAGAGAGAAATCTGGAAACGAAATGTCGACAATGCCATCAAACAATTGTGCTGGTTGATCTACTGAGTAACGGTATCGTACTGCGCTAGAATTGCCTGTGCATTCAGAGGTAAACGTAACATGAGCAACTGCTTCACGAAAGCGTTTCTAATGAATTATTTTCATTTACTCTGCGTAGTAATTACGAAAGTCTATTATCAGCTAATCTAAACGCTTTTGTTGAGAACAGGACGTGCATTTTAATGTATCTTAATATCTACTTTAATTTCTTGACACGAAATGATATCTACAGGAGTCTTTCACTTCAAATCTTTCACTTCGCCGCTTAAAGCTGGTGAAAGGACGCTTATCAACAAAGTGAGTTCGTGAAATTCTGAATAGATTTTATTTGTGGAAAAGTGCATTTCCAACTGCGCAAACCAAATTACCGAGTCTCCATTCCAAGGAGGTGTTGAGAAGGGTATAGCCGCTTGTCTCATTGAAACATCACAACTAGTCGTCACTGGAGTTGCATTATGTGAAGAACCCATAGCAAATTTCCAAATAATATTTTTATTTACGCTATGGCAGCGATATCTGTAGATTCTATTAAATTATACAGTATGTAAATACATTTCTGGAGGGAACACTTTGTATACACAGAATGCCCCTGCAAAAAATGTAGGCACACATTAAATGGTTATACAGTCAGTGCTTATTAAAATGCGTTTCATTTTCAAAATGGCGATCGTTCTGACCCAGGCAGTGCTGATATCGCAAAGGAATGGAATCTCAAATATAATGGAACATTTCAGTATTTGTGCACATTCTTCGTCTGTCTTTATCTTCTGAGTTCAAATTCCGCCGAGGTCGACTTTGCCTTTCATCCTTTCGGAGTCGATAAATTAAGTACCAGTTACGCACTGGGTCGATCTAATCGACTGCCCCCCCCCCCCAATTTCGAGCCTTGTGCCTAGAATAGAAAAAAAAATGTATTTGTGCGCATTCTCGTTCAATGGCTACCCTCAATTCGACCACTGTTATCGGTTTTGTGCCGTAAACTCCATCTTTTAAATATCCCCGTAAACATGTCTAGTAGGGTGTGGTCCGATGAATGCGGTGGGTATTCTACAGAATCTCAACACCCATGCTACACGTTCGGCAACACGTGCTGGATATGAAATTCCATATCTTCGAAGTTCTTTTGAATGCTTAGCGTGACAGATTATAGCAGGAAGTTGAAGTAAATGTTACTAGTCACAGTACCATAAATAGAAAAAACCCAATTGATCTTTTTGATGATAAGCAACGCCGTACAGTGTGACTCCTGTTAAATTAATATAGTGTTCCTTCGTAATATAGGGTTTCTCAGATCCCTAGTGAGTGCAACTGAGGCGGTTTATTTTAAGTGTTGTTTCATCCTTCCATGCAGCTTTTGTTGGGAGTAAACATCTTGTCAAGTCCCACTCGCAAAACTCCACACTCTTCGATCTGGATCATCCTCGTTGGGAGAATGAACTATTCTCGGAATGTAACATTTTTTAATGACAGCGCTTGACAATGCGATGGACACTTGATTTTGAACTTCCTATTTCATTACTCGCTTGCTATTCTTGAACTCTGGCAATAAGTTTCTAGTATCCTTTACTTTACAAGACTTGTTGAGATCCGCAGTCTTCCACAACGCATCATGTGGACATTCTGAACAGTTCCACCTGCTTCGAACTTACCTCCACTTTGACTGACGGTATGTAACATCATAGGTGGGTATGTTTGAAACTCCCTGCTAAACTGTCTTTGTATTTTGACTGGATTTTCAAACACCTAGTAACACTTAAACATAAATTCCTTTTGCTAAAAGTTTAGTCTCTCATCATTATTTCTAATGAGTTTGTAGTAACGCCGTGCGCATGCGTAGTCTCACGCATGCGTAGAATTAAACAACCAAGCGTTCCCGCTCAATTCATTCTCTTTCTTGCTGGCCAGCATAGAGCAATGGACGTGTCAAGAGTGTCTCTAACATTCGAACTCTGGAGACAGCCTCTTTACGTGTTAAGCTGTCTCTCTACATCTTTCGGACTTACGCTCGACAGCTCGCTCACACCTACATAACAACGTCCCAACAACAGAAGCTGTAACAACAAGAACTAAAGATGTATATATTTACCACCTAAATAAAGTGTTGTTTAAGTTGATAGTCTGGAGTTCAGCGTTTCGTTATATTCCTTAATTTTATATAGGAAAGTCAGGTATACATCTAATGATGTATAACCAACTTTCCTATAAGTTAAATCTAAAAACGAAATTAAAAAAGACACACATTTTGGAACACCTTGTATATATATATATATGTATGTGTCTCCTCTGTTATTTAATTATTATAAATCTTCCACTGATGAGAGAGCCGGTTTCCAACAAAGATACAGGGCTCCATCTTTAGGATGTAGTTAACGCAGGCAAATTCACATTTGGAACTTGAGAAAAGTCTTCCATATTTTTATTGTTCCATTCACAGATTGCACTTGTAATGTACGAATTAGCAGGTCGATTTCTCTTTCTGAAAATCCCAGTTTATCCAGATTCTCCTTTTTTCTATGGAAATATTCCACCAGTATTCCTTGAGTTGGTGTTTATGAATGTATTCTGTAACAGAGGGATTTTCTAAATTTATTTCAGGACAGTCTTTTTTGCGTATGTATGTATGTATGTATGTATGTATGTATGTATGTATGTGTGTATGTATGTATGTTTGTATGTATGTGTGTGTATGTATGTATGTATGTGTGTGTGTATATACGTATGCTTGTGTGTGTATGCGCATGGACGCATGTGTACGTGCGTGTATGTGCATTGACGCATCTGTGCGTGTGTGTGTGCGCGCGCGCATGGACGTGCGTGTGCATGCGCATGGACGCGCGTGCGTGTGTATGTATACATTTTCCAAAAGCACGTTGGATCATATACTTGTCAGCTGAATACTGTTTACTGTTTTCGCAATCGTATTTTGCTGCTGCTAAATTTAACTTTAATTTTTTTTTTTTCTGAGAACATTGAAATAAGTACCACTTAGTTTTATCTGAGCTTATCAGTTACAGCTCTCTTTTGCATAAGTATTACTAATCAGTAGGCTAAACTATTCTCCATAAGATAAACACTGAACAAGCATTTAAATCACGCCAGCTCCCTCGCCAGAAGTCCCGGATTCTCTATACTAACTACCACTACCAATAAATTTGCTTTATCCTGGCTAACCGAAACAGCTAAATAAATGACAAACACTATTCTTTCTGGGTCAATAACAATTAACGTCATCCCTTACATGTATCGCCGATCGCTTTCAGTCCAAATCTCTTTGGTCTCTTTCTGGCCTTATGCCAAAATTTGAAGCACATAATTACATACTGGGAGAGACACACTAATTCGAGTTTACGTCAAGCTTACTGATACAGCAACATGTGGTTTGCCCAACATAACTGTAAAAAGTCGTGCTGTATGTCTGGCGACAAAGATTCCTGTCGTCTATCTCCTGTCTGGTCTAACCGTCTTCTTGGATTGTCTGGCTGTGGCAAGAATGGTGACACATTACGCAGCTGCTTCAACATTCTACAGTTCTACCAAAACGGCACCTTTTTATAGGGCACAAAGAGAAGATTCTAAAAGATTGAATCACGTGATGGCTTGACGCTGATTGTTCTTAATAGACCAATGACGTGAAAATATTGTGGTTAGGTCGTGATGCAAACCTAGTGCTTTGGTTTCGAATTACCATTATAGAGTATATAAGCGTGTTCAGTATAACTGTACAATTATATATTTCAATCAATGACTAAAGTAAAGCCACTAAGTTGGCTAATCACGTACGTGGTTTTAAGACCAACTCCATGACACAAACAATTGAGTAGAAAATCATCGAAAAAGCCATGACATATGTTAGTGGATCTAAGAAATGTAACTGATGCATAGCTAAAAGATTGCTTTTATTGTTTTTTTAGATATAAGAATTCCACCATACTGCTGAATTCTCGATCAGAAATTTTCAGCAAATGCAAACCCATGAAGACGTTTCTTTTGGCGTAATGGAAGACAGCACCCTCTCTGGATTGAGCAGTTGTATCGCAGACTTTGAAGCCCTCTCTGTTGATTTATTCTAGAACAACAAGCTTTATTATGGCTTTACGGTCGAAGGGGACAGCTTTAATTTTCACTTTTTAAAAAATTTGTCCATTCTTTTCATCTTTCCACTTTTTTCTTTCACCTTACTTTCGTTTTTTTCTCGCGATTTCTCTTTTCTAGCATCCTGATTTGTAAATTGTGTAGGCCACGTGCTCAGAGCTTGAGGATGCTTGGAGACACAAGGCATGTTATTAAAACTTTCCTGGACTACATCTTCAACACATGAAACTATTAGTAGCTCATAACTGTATACTGTGTACATCAAATGATATATGCATGTATGTATGTGTGTATATGTATGTACGTATGTATGTATATATATATATATATATATATATATATATATATAAAGAAAAAGAACATATATACATACAAACATACATACATTCGTACATACATACAGTCACAAATGCTTAGAAATATATATATCTATATGGATCTTGTTCAGAATAACTGACGATGAGTTTTCAGTTGTTTGATCAATCAAGCAGAGATACTATCTTGACAACTTTAAAACATTTCATTGAATATTTTATGAACCCACTTAATTCCATTCACCACATTTCATTCGGTTATTGGAAAGAGGTTTTACATCAAATGGTTAAGAGTCCATATGGTGCATTCATTACCTCTCCAATAGAAAAATTTTTCTTGGGTGTCATACATAACACATTCCTATTATTTGATGTTCTAAATCAGGGGTTCCCAAACGGTGGTTCCTGACTCCCTGGCAAAGCCTTAGCAGTGGGGGTTGCGTAGCCTTGCTAGAAGTGGCTTGGGATAATATTAATTAAATAAAATGTAAATTAGGTTGCTGATAGTAGGGGGTTGTGTGGGTTTCAAGCTTTTGGGTCAGAGGTCGCGATTGCAAAAGTGCTGGGAACAGCTGTTCTAAATGCTGTGAACTGGCAGACTCCTTAGTAGCAAGCATTTCTTCTGATTCTCTACATTCTGAGCACAAATTCTGTTGAGGTCCACTTTGCTTTTCATCCTTTTGGGGTTGATAAAATAAGTACCAGTCAAATGCTGGAGGGTCAGTCGACTAGCCCCCTCATTCAAAATTTCAGGCCTTATTCTTTTATTCCTTTCAGTCATTTGACTGCGGTCATACTGGAGCACCACCTTAAGTCGAACAAATCAATCCCAAGATTTATTCTTTGTAAGCCTAGTACTTAGTCTATCAGTCTCTTTTGCCGAACCACTAAGTTACGGGGGAGGTAAACACATCAACATTGTTTATCAAGTGATGATGGGGGCACAAACACAGACACACAAACATATACAAATATATATATACAATGGGCTTCTTTCAGTTTCCATCTATCAAATCCACTTTCAAGGCATTGGTCGGCCCGAGGCTATAGTAGAAGACACTTGCCCAAGATGCCACGCAGTGGGATTGATCTTGGAACCATGTGGTTGCTAAGCAATAAGCAAGTTACTTACCATACAGCCATGCCTGTGTACAATTGAAAAGATTATATGGGTAGCATTTGGAAAAAGAAATGCTTTATGATATTTAATCAAGTTATTTTATGTTCAAATACTATTGAGGTAGTCTTTGTCTATGATTTTTTTGTAGCACCTTAGGCAAATGTCTTCTACTATAGCCTCAGGCTGACCAAAGCCTTGTGAATGGATTTGGTAGATGGAAACCGAAAGAAGCCCGTCATAGATATATATATATATATATATATGTATGTTTGTGTGTATGTGTTTGTCCCCCCAGCATCGCTTGACAACTGATGTTGGTGTGTTTACATCCCTGTAAATTAGCGGTTTGGCAAAAGAGACCGATAAAATAAATACTAGGTTTACAAAGAATAAGTCCTGGGGTCGATTTGTTTGACTAAAAGCAGTGCTCCAGTATGGCTGCAGTCAAATAACTGAAACAAATGACAGAATGTGTATATACTCTTTACTCTTTTACTTGTTTCAGTCATTTGACTGTGGCCACGCATATATGTATGCATGCATGTATATATGTATGTATGAAGGTATGCATATATGTATGTATATACATGCATATATGCATGTATGTATGTATGTCGGTATAGATGTATGTATGTATGAAGGTATGCATGCTTGTATGTATGTATGCATGCATGTATGTATGCATGCATGCATGTATGTATGTATGCGTGTATATATGCATGTATGCCTGAAGGTATGTACCTATGTATGTATGTATGTATGTGTGCATGTGTTTGTGTGCACTTTTGTATTTGCTTTTGTCCCCCACCACCACTTGACAACCAGTGTTGGTTTACTTATGTCCCTAAGAATAAGTACCAAACTTAAAAAATAAGCATTGGGGTCAATTTGTTAAACTAAATCCTTCAAGGCTGTGCTACAGCATGGCCACAGTCCAATGACTGACTGATAAAATAATTATACGATTATAACACACTATCAAGTACAAATAGGAAAAAGCAGTGAGCTGGCAGAATTGTTAGCACACCGGGTGACATGCTTAGGTGTATTTCGTCTGTTTTTATGTTCTGAGTTCAATTTCCGCCAATGTCAACTTTGCCTTTTATCCTTTCAGGGTTGATAAATTAAGTACCAGTTGCATACTGGGTCGATCTAATTGACTGACTCCCCTCTCATCAAATTTCAGGCCTTGTGCCTAGAGGAGAAAAGATTATTAACTGCAAACAGAAAATGAAGAATATTTATACTAAAAGATATATGAATTGTTAAGTGTGCCTTGATAATTGATTTGCAGACTTGTCTTTGGGTTGATAATTCTTGAAAATACAGGAATTATCAGCAGAGCCATTCATAAATCATTGTCATCTGCTAGTGTTAGCTTTTAGAGAAGCGGTAATGAACAGAGGCTTAATTTAATTAAAATTGCTGAAAATTTCAATTTCTAATGCAACAAAAAATGTATATATTACTTGTGTATGTTTCTAAAATCAGAATACAGAACATACTAGGATATGTATGTATATATATATATATATATATATATATATATGTGTGTGTGTGTGTATGTATATATATATGTGTGTGTGTGTGTGTGTGTTGATATATATATATATATCATCATCATCAACATCGTTTAATGTCCGCCTTCCATGATATATATACATACATATATGTACATAAATATATGTATATATATACATATAGACATATATACAAATATATGTGTAGCTATGTATGTATATATGTGTGTGTGTATGTATATATGCATATATATGTGTGTGTATGTGGGTAAAGATAGCTAGTTATATACATATATACATACATACATATATACACACACACATACATATATAATACATATGTATATATATATACATATATTCCTATAATATATATATGTTTATACACACATACACACACACAGGCACCCACACAAAAGTATCAATATATATTTGTGTGTGTGTGTGTGTGTGTGTGTGAGAGAGAGAGAGTGTGTGTGTGTGTTTGTCTATGTGTGTATCAGTTTGGCACAAAATAATTACCGTTTTAACTGTCAGCTATAAAGCAATATATTTCAACTCAAAATAAATAAATTTTATAAATTTTATTAATTGTAATTATAACCACTAGAATCTACACGTTTACCAAAAATGAAGAATATCATTTTATTCCAACGGTGAAGCCTTGTGTCCTTCAAAGGCATTTCAAGCTTCTGCTTGGTCTCCAAAGACCTTCCTTAGCTGGATATTGTGATGCTTATAGAAGTGGTAATCAATCAGATAGTAGCAGAGTTACTCAGTGGGGTCCATTTCTGTATGATGCCTTTAAGAGGGTCTAGAACTTCTGGGCCTGCTGTATAAGCTTGGATAGCCTTGGGCCCCTGGAGAGGAGGGTAGCAAACTGAATGGCTCTCCTAAATGGTATACACTTTAGCTATGTCAGTGCAGTCAGTGATGGGTCGAGGGAATAAACTGGGTGATACAGAATTTCATAACTCACTTTAGTTATTTTCTCTTGTCATTTATGAGTATTGATCAGGCATTCTAATGGAGAAGAATTGGTCTTTTTGGCTTGCCCAACACAGGACATAAGCATTGCAGTTCTATGTGTATTTTGAGGATTATCTGGAAAGACTTTACTGTTATGGTTTCCCTAGGAATCAAAAAACAGCAGTGGACAATTCCATTTGCAATCTTCAAAAAATAGTCCACAATCTTCTTTAAATGCAGCATCTGTTTGGAAAAGTGTTTTGGTGCAGCCACTGTGCAGAATACCATCGATTGCCATATAGAATCCATTTTCCACTAAAATCAAAAAATAGATTTTTTTTTTTCACAAAAGAAACACAAAGCAAGCTTCCTAATGGTAATATTCTTTCTCTTTTTATTCAGCCCATGTGGCACCCTTTTCTCAAGGGTTTTTGGCTTCCCAGCATGCTGCAAATATCATTAATTGATTGTTTTCAATTATTTTCAAGGTTTACATCTCTACTATGAAATTTTAGAAGCAATGATGAGATGTACATTCATTTATATACCCCACCCATTACAAAATACTCGGTTGGAAATGTGAGCTGTTTCTGCGGTTGTGCATTCCAGTTTGATTTCATACAATAAAATTGTTTGAATTTGATTTATTTCCCATCATTAATTTGACAGACTTGAATACATAACAGTAAACAGTTAAAACATTAACCATTAACACGAATCAATAGAATGAAATCTAAACTTCAAATGGTATATTTTATATGAACATTGTTAAATAAATTTTCTTTTTTTTTTAAATAATTATCAAGGTATGGAATTACGCCACAAAAGACAATTAAGTTTTTATAAACTTAGAGTATTCATGCATATGTGTACGTAAGCACGCATGCAGGTATCCATGTATATATATGTGTACACACACACATACACAGAGAGTAGTTTAAGAATCCATTAGCCAGAAAAGCAGGCACTCATACATTTTTGATTGAGTGGGGATATTAATCTGCATATTATACAATATTATAGATTCATTTCAGCCAATTTTACCAATCAGTTTCGCACAGTATATTAGGTAATTTAGGTGATTTTCTAAGACCACACTCATCAGAGTAGCTGGTACAGAAAAGATGATGGCTCTCTGCTACAAGAAATTAGAAAGTGTCAGATCTAGTCTGTTGTTGCTATGAAAAAGACAAGAATAAAGTTGTGTGAGCCAATAAGAGAGGGAATGTCACCAAGAACTATGTTCTCTGCTCAAAATGGTTAAACACTTTCCCTGTATGAATAAATTCCATGAAATATTTCATAAACACACTTTAAGTTTCTTTTAGCTGTGCACCTAGTACAAAGAAAATATTAGAAAGTAGGTCCACATCAGTGATACAGGTTGGATGCTCATACAGAGGCAACTCATGTTCTCTTAACAGCCAGTTCAAGACAACGACCATCATACAAGAGGCAGAGGTGACATCAAAGGACTACAGTGTGTAGTCAAGTGTGCAGAGGCATGTGGGCATGACAGAAGGTCCTTTCAGAACCAGATATAACAACCATAAGTTTGCCTTTGTTGTTCAGGAGAGATGTTGAAGGAAAGTGCCATGGATTACAACATGAAGTAGAGAGTACTGGATAAGTGTAAACCTTAATTCAAAACAATCAGGAGAAAAGAACTATTAAAAACTCTCTTCACTCAGAAATCTACTTAAACTATGAGAGTAAGTTTTTCCTTTCATGCCCACATGAAAGAGAGTATATAATTGGTTACCCATGGATACCATCATCATTATAAAAATGGCGAGACTCCCAGATTCAGCCCTCCCACCACCGCAACATGAGATTCCAGCCCTGTATTGACCACATCCAACTGTACACGCATGAATACACACACATGCATATACATTTACACTGGTGTTTTTAACAGTTGGAGAACTCACTCCTTCCAAACACCCCTGCATTTTCTTTTGGTTAAATTCTTCTCCTGCCATTGCATTACTACAAGAAAGTGTTAGTAGTACTTTTCCCCGAGACAAAACCAAACTGTGTTAACCAAACTTTACTCTCTTCATAATTAATTGACCTATATATCTTTCAGTAATTTTTATGACCTAATTCTTTGTCTAAAAGGCATCTCTTTTCCCCTTGTAACGCTTGACTATGATGCTATTAATACCTATTAGTTGGGTATGATACCTTCCTGAATAACCTAATTAACTATTTGGGTGACTTGGCTGTATCTCACTCTGCCAGATATTCTAAGCATCTCAGCAGGAATTCAGGAATGGACCAGGAGCTTTCTGATCTTCATATCTTTATTGCATGTATTCCATTCTTTGTATATGTGTGTGTGTGTGTGTGCATATTATAAACACATGCACACACACACAGATATATGTATATATACATACACACACACACATATATATATATGTAGACATATATATATACATACACACACATATATATATATATTAATGTATATTCATATATATATATATATATATATATATATATATATATATATATATATATATGTGTGTGTGTGTGTATATATATACACACACACATATATATACATATATATATATACACATATATATATTTGCATTCCTACAGAACCACACTATCTTAATTCCAATAGTCAAAGCTTACATTCAATACAGCAATATATTAGATTTTATTTTAATTACGTATCGATCATCTGGTTAGGCAACTTTCAAACAGTGTCTGCAAGATAGTCAGTAATCAATCTTTTGCCCAGTGTATATGTTGTCACTATTTGGCACACTCTGCTGCCTTCACCGTTTTACTATTCCAGTGTTGGCTCACCAGATTTTATTCAAAAATAGTGTAGCTTTTCTTGCATACAATTGCTAAATAGAAGATATTGGCGAATGAATAAAACGA